>NC_092288.1:26827154-27127154 GCF_036320965.1 Panulirus ornatus | reverse complement strand
TACGTGTGGGAAGAGAGGAAAGTGATTGGTTCTCAGTGAATGTAGGTTTGCGGCAGGGGTGTGTGATGTCTCCATGGTTGTTTAATTTGTTTATGGATGGGGTTGTTAGGGAGGTAAATGCAAGAGTCCTGGAAAGAGGGGCAAGTATGAAGTCTGTTGGGGATGAGAGAGCTTGGGAGGTGAGTCAGTTGTTGTTCGCTGATGATACAGCGCTGGTGGCTGATTCATGTGAGAAACTGCAGAAGCTGGTGACTGAGTTTGGTAAAGTGTGTGGAAGAAGAAAGTTAAGAGTAAATGTGAATAAGAGCAAGGTTATTAGGTACAGTAGGGTTGAGGGTCAAGTCAATTGGGAGGTGAGTTTGAATGGAGAAAAACTGGAGGAAGTGAAGTGTTTTAGATATCTGGGAGTGGATCTGTCAGCGGATGGAACCATGGAAGCGGAAGTGGATCATAGGGTGGGGGAGGGGGCGAAAATTTTGGGAGCCTTGAAAAATGTGTGGAAGTCGAGAACATTATCTCGGAAAGCAAAAATGGGTATGTTTGAAGGAATAGTGGTTCCAACAATGTTGTATGGTTGCGAGGCGTGGGCTATGGATAGAGTTGTGCGCAGGAGGATGGATGTGCTGGAAATGAGATGTTTGAGGACAATGTGTGGTGTGAGGTGGTTTGATCGAGTAAGTAACGTAAGGGTGAGAGAGATGTGTGGAAATAAAAAGAGCGTGGTTGAGAGAGCAGAAGAGGGTGTTTTGAAATGGTTCGGGCACATGGAGAGAATGAGTGAGGAAAGATTGACCAAAAGAATATATGTGTCGGAGGTGGAGGGAACGAGGAGAAGAGGGAGACCAAATTGGAGGTGGAAAGATGGAGTGAAAAAGATTTTGTGTGATCGGGGCCTGAACATGCAGGAGGGTGAAAGGAGGGCAAGAAATAGAGTGAATTGGAGCGATGTGGTATACAGGGGTTGACGTGCTGTCAGTGGATTGAATCAAGGCATGTGAAGCGTCTGGGGTAAACCATGGAAAGCTGTGTAGGTATGTATATTTGCGTGTGTGGACGTGTGTATGTACGTGTGTATGGAGGTTGGGCCATTTCTTTCGTCTGTTTCCTTGCGCTACCTCGCAAACGCGGGAGACAGCGACAAAGTATAAAAAAAAAAAAAAAAAAAAAAAAAAAAAAAAAAAAAAAAAAAAATGTTTTATTCATATATATTTTATTCATATATAGTAGTTTTATTGTGTATGGTTTAGATAACAGATCAGACTTACTCTTCTGTCCTGCAGCCCAGGTGACTTTTTGGATGTTGACTACAAACCACGTTCTCTTGAATGTTGTTGCCTGCTCCCTCTCCGACATTGTTCCATTATTTCTGTGTTGGGCAACGGTCACCATGGTCTTTTTCGGGTAAGTAAAGCAGTTGTATTTCAGTGGTTAACAGGGTCTCTTTAGGATAAATGTAGTAGTTACAGCTTAAGCTGATATGTCCCCTAAAGATTTCTCCAAAAATATGATTGAAAACTCAAGAAGTTTCCATATGAAAGGAAAGCAAAATTGATATAGCTATTTTGATATTTAGGTAGAAGTAGTCAGTAGGAACATTAGGTAGGAGTCTCTGCAGACACTGTACTAAACTTGCCCTTTGCTAGTGACCTGTTAAGGGTGAGGCACTAAGGGCTAGGAAGCAGCACTGTAGTTCGCTAGTTATGGAGACTATTGCCATGGCTACCCCATTAAGGGAGTTTCAGAAGGAAACAGGCATCAGAGATATGTATATCCATAGATATATATAGTATTTACTTCTTAATTCAACCCATTACTGAAAAGGAAGACTGTTTGAACTGTTTTTCTGTCTCCAAAGTCTTTGAAATTCTCTTTAACTTTCACTTTTGAAAAACACTTAGTTTTCCATTCTCCAAATCACCAGTATGTATTTTGCAGTTTAGGGTATATTTATGAACTTTTCTACAATGTGACCTACTTCTGCTTCTTTCTGTCTCTCTGTCCAGTTTATGACTATTACAGAAACCCACCTGACCAGCAGAGTTCTTTTTTATTAGAGAATCATAAGCAAAAGGTCCTAATAGATTTGGGAACAGAGCTATAGTAAAATCACAGCATGATAGAAATAAATAACACCTCTTTTAAAATCAGAAATGAATTCACTACACACAAGAAGTTAAACAGTCTAAAGAAAGACACAATCAGCAAAAACCAGTTTGAAGAAAGAGACAATTAGCAAAAACCAGCTGAGGTCTAATTAAGAGACTGAGAATCCTTGGAAGATAATATATACACATTTTCATACTTGTTTATAATTTCCTGCATTAATGAGGTAGTGGCAGGAACTGACAAAGAAAGGCCTCATGTGCTCGTGTCCATTTTCAAGTTATCATACGTAATGTACTGAAACCATAGTCCCCTATTCACAACAAGGCCCCATGGAAATTTTCATAGTTTCCCAGGCTGATCCATGCATCTTGATTTAGTTGTGAAAAGCATGTCACCACCTGTATACGACATCACTCCAATTAACTTTATCCCATTCACACCTTTCAGCTCCCTGAGTGTTCAAACCCTGAGCACTTAAAATCTGTTTCATGCCATCCTTACATCTCCAGTTTGGTCTCCCCTTTCTCCTTGACCTCTTCACTTCTGATACATATATCCTCTTTGTCAACCTATCCTCTCTCATTCTCTCCATATGTCCTCAGTTCTCTCAATTATTTTCTTCTTATTACCTAACCTCTCTCTTACCCTTTTAGGTCAAACAACCACCTTGTGCCACATTTTGTCTTCAGACATTTATTTTCCAGCACATCCACTCTCTTCCACACATTCTCACATATTGTCAATGCATCACATTCATACATCTCTCTAGCTGCCTTGCTACATTTCTTCTTATGCAAGGCTTTCACCACCTCATCTTTCATCACCAGACCACTTTCTATGACTCTCTTACTGTGTACACTTCCCCTACTTTAAAACCCTACATCTGCCACTCTATTGTCAAACACATTCAACAGTCCTTCAAAATACTCACTCCATCCCCTTCTCACCTTATCACTACCTGTTACCACTTTTCATTTCTCCCATTTACCAATGTTCCTATTTCTTCTCTTACTTTTCTCGCTGTTAACCTCCTTCCAAACCATCTTCTTATTTTTCCTTAAGTATACTGATATTGTCTCACTCCAACTCTCATTTGCCCCTTTTAAAACCCCTGCACCTTTCTCAGGACCTTCTATCATTTTCTCTTGCTCTGTGTCCTTGTAAGTAGCACCCATACACATTCCTTTTCTCTTTCACAAGCAACTTTGTCAGCCCACCACTTACTACCCTTTCTCACTTACCTACCTCCCACCTTCTACATGTCACACACTTCTCTTGCCCACTGCATCCTTCAATATCTCCCATTCCTCAGCCATTCCCCTTGCTTCATTTACTCTTAACTTTTGCCATTCTACACCCAGTCTCTCCCAATATTTCTTTATACAAGTATCTTTTCCAAGCTCACTTATTTCACCAACCTCTTATCGCTCATAACATTTTCCAAGCTCACTTATTTCACCAACCTCTTATCCCTCATAACATTTACTCCTCAGCAAAAAGATTATTAAATACATAAAGAATTGTAACATTGATATTATTAAATGTCTATACAAACTTGATAGCTTTGTTGTAAGCAAAATTTGTAAATAGTTCCCTTTCGTGTCCACATAATAAAAGAATTATATGACAGGCATGATGCCAGTATCGCTTGTTTACCAATGGCTTCTTAGCTATGTCACTTCCTTGTATATCAACTGACCACTCTACATCTTCTATCTCATTCATGTATCTCCCCTGACGATGTGATCATTACACGAAAATGCACTTGGGAACTTATCGTGTTTCATTTTCCTTGTGGTCGTGAGCATATACTAGATCATGCGCACCACTATGACCTCTAGCAAACAATACACATATACCTTCATTTACCTGAGGATTGGCAGAATGCATGTATAGTGCCATTGTACAAAGGCAAAAGGGATAAAGGTGAGTGTTCAAATTACAGAGGTATAAGTTTGTTAAGTATTCCTGGGAAATTATATGGGAGGATATTGATCGAGAGGGTAAAGGCATGTACAGAGCACCAGACTGGGGAGGAGCAGTGTGGTTTCAGAAGTGGTAGAGGATGTGTGGATCAGGTGTTTGCTTTGAAGAATGAATGTGAGAAATACCTAGAATAGCAGATGGATTTGTATGTAGCATTTATGGATCTGGAGAAGGCATATGATAGAGTTGATAGAGATGCTCTTTGGAAGGTATTAAGAGTATATGGTATGGGAGGTAAGTTGCTAGAAGCAGTGAAAAGTTTTTACTGAGGATGTAAGGCATGTGTGCGTGTAGGAAGAGAGGAAAGTAATTGGTTCTCAGTGAATGTAGGTTTGCGGCAGGGGTGTGTCATGTCTCCATGGTTGTTTAATTTGTTTATGGATGGGGTTGTTAGGGAGGTGAATGCAAGAGTTTTGGAAAGAGGGGCAAGTATGAAGTCTGTTGGGGATGAGAGAGCTTGGGAAGTGAGTAAGTTGTTGTTCGCTGGTGATACAGCGCTGGTGGCTGATTCATGTGAAAAACTGCAGAAGCTGGTGACTGAGTTTGGTAAAGTGTGTGAAAGAAGAAAGTTAAGAGTAAATGTGAATAAGAGCAAGGTTATTAGGTACAGTAGGGTTGAGGGTTAAGTCAATTGGGAGGTAAGTTTGAGTGGAGAAAGACTGGAGGAAGTAAAGTGTTTTAGATATCTGGGAGTGGATCTGTCAGCGGATGGAACCATGGAAGCCGAAGTGAATCACAGGGTGGGGGAGGGGGCGAAAATCCTGGGAGCCTTGAAGAATGTGTGGAAGTCGAGAACATTATCTCGGAAAGCAAAAATGGGTATGTTTGAAGGAATAGTGGTTCCAACAATCTTGTATGGTTGCGAGGCGTGGGCTATGGATAGAGTTGTGCGCAGGAGGGTGGATGTGCTGAAAATGAGATGTTTGAGGACAATGTGTGGTGTGAGGTGGTTTGATCGAGTAAGTAATGTAAGGGTAAGAGAGATGTGTGGAAATGAAAAGAGCGTGGTTGAGAGAGCAGAAGAGGGTGTTTTGAAATGGTTTGGGCACATGGAGAGAATGAGTGAGGAAAGATTGACCAAGAGGATATATGTGTTGGAGGTGGAGGGAACGAGGAGAAGTGGGAGACCAAATTGGAGGTGGAAAGATGGAGTGAAAAAGATTTTGAGTGATCGGGGCCTGAACATGCAGGAGGGTGAGAGGCGGGCAAGGAATAGAGTGAATTGGATCGATGTGGTATACCGGGGTTGATGTGCTGTCAGTGGATTGAATCAGGGCATGTGAAGCGTCTGGGGTAAACCATGGAAAGTTGTGTGGGGCCTGGATGTGGAAAGGGAGCTGTGGTTTCGGGCATTATTGCGTGACAGCTGGAGACTGAGTGTGAACGAATGGGGCCTTTGTTGTCTTTTCCTAGTGCTACCTCGCACACATGAGGGGGAGGGGGATGGTATTCCATGTGTGGCGAGGTGGCGATGGGAATGAATAGGGGCAGGCAGTGTGAATTGTGTGCATGGGTCTATATGTATGTGTCTGTGTGTGTATATATATGTGTACATTGAGATGTATAGGTATGTATATTTGCGTGTGTGTGTGTACATTGTGTATGGGGGTGGGTTGTGCCATTTCTTTCGTATGTTTCCTTGTGCTACCTCGCAAACGCGGGAGACAGCGACAAAGCAAAATGAATAAATAAAAATAGATATATATGTCTGTATATGTATGTATACGTTGAAATGTATAGGCATGTATACGTGCGTGTGTGGGCGTTTATGTATATACACGTGTATGTGGGTGGGTTGGGCAAGTCTTTCGCCTGTTTCCTTGCGCTACTTTGCTAATGCAGGAGACAGCGTCAAAGTATAATAATATAAAAAATAACCCTCATTTACCAAAAAAAAAAAGCAGAGTAATTTGATTCAATTTTGGCAAGTACACAAAAACTAAATGACAAATCAAAACAGAAGAACAAGATGGGATAAGAACCTGAGCGATACCTCATTATGGTAGACAAAATCAGGTTAAGTTTAATCCCACCAAAACCCAGTTTCTGCTCACCTCTCTAGTGAAAATTCCTCACTACTTTCATCTCTCCTTCAACAGGTTTGTAATTCCACCTTTTGACTCATTGAACATACTTGGTTATACTGTAACATCCATGCTATCTTGGAAACCCCACTTTACAGAAACTGGGGATGCTGTCTACATTTCAAAATTTCTTTTGATATGCTCCATTTATACAAAGGATTGATCCCTCCTTTTATAGAGGATTTCTCTCACTTCTGGGGTGATTCTAGTTCTGCATTCTTACTTGATAGAGCTGAGTTGAAAGTGGTTCAACTTATCAGTTCTCCCAGGCTAACTTCAAAACTTTACTCACTTGCCCTATGCTGCAATTTTGGTTCACTTTCAGTCTTCTAAAGGTATCATATTGGTTTCTGCCTCTGAGAGCTGGCTGCTTGTGTGTTCCCGTCACTAGTTAGACCACGCAGTACTCAGTAAGTTGCTGCATTACGTTATTACTGTGTAGCTGTAGGCAACTAAAGGGTGGGCTGTTTTGATAACTGTTTCTTTCCCTATACCTTTGAGCTCTGAAATCATGGCTTTCCCAATAACTATATTCTGGCACTTTTTAAAAGAGGCTTTTCACTTCCTCTAATATTTGTAAATATTTTCCCTTGCCTTTAGCTTTTCTCATTCATTAACCTCTTTTTGATATGAATATATGGCCCGGTCTTGTTTTGGACTTTTGTCCATAACTGGAGGCTTCAGAGTTAAAGAAAACAGATCATGAATACTACAGAAACCCACCTCGCCAGTGGAATTTAGTTTTATTAAAGAGCTTAATAAGAAAAGTGTTTGCAGAAATGGGAATAGAACAAGTCAAATCACATGATTTGATTAAAGAACTCCTCATTTGAAAACAGAAATGAACTAACTATGCAGTAATTTTGTGGAGTGGCAATGAGGTTAGGATGCACTGCTACTGTGGTAGGGGCTGAAAGTTGGAAATAGTTTTGGATTTCAGGGACTCAAGTGGATGCTCCAGTTTTGTAGAGTATACAAGTCTCACCCTGCCTTCTTGTGGTGACTTTATTAAACTCTTAGGGATGGAACGGAAGGGGGAGGCAATGCCGAACTCCATCAGAGCAATAGTAGGTTTTTGCATACAAACAAGCACTTGAGATGTTGTGGAGTTTTTCAGACAATTTAGGAGCCCTGCTGCCTCTGGAAAACACTGTGCTGGAGTTGCCCTCTACCAGTAGCCAGCCAAGGGTGAAGTACAAATGGCTAAGAAGCAGCACTGGAGTCTACCAGTTATTCCTGGGAGTAAAAGGAATGAGTGATTGAGGATGATAGTTCTGAATGTGAATGGGATGACTGGTGAGAGTAAAAGGAGGGAGCTTGTGGAGAAATTTAAGAGTTATAGTTTGAATCTGCTGGGAATTGTGGGAGCCCACATCCTTAGGCAGAGTATATGGAGTGAAAATGGAAATGATGAATGCAAGTTATGAGCGGGCATAAAGAGAGGAGTGCTATGGATGGGAATGAATGAAAATTATCAGGGAAGAGGGAGAGAAGGATTTGCAATTGTTCTATCACTGTGAGTATGGGAGGATGTTGCAGAGAATGGATTGAATTGATTGTGAATAGTTTGGATGAAAGGAAAGATTGGAATTGTGAACTAAGCATGGGTATGTGTATATGCACCTGTGAGGTAAGGATAAAATGAAGTGTTACAGGGGAAGTTTGAATGACTGCATGAATGGCTTTGAGAAGGAGAGGAAGGTGGTTGTAATGGGTGATATGAATGCAAAGATGGAATGTGATGAAATTTGGCAAGATAGTTGGTAAATGAGCAATTCTGTAAGTAAATGAGAATGGAAGTTATCTTGTGGATGGCTATGCTAAGAAGGGTTTATTCCATGCAAACACCTGTTTTGGCACTAGATGATCTACATGTATACATGAATGAAAAATAATGGAAGAGTAGAACAAAAGGGTGTGATTGAATATGTGGCAGTGGATGAAAGGTTGGGAATGACTGGGCTAAATGCTAGAGTTGAAGTAGGATTCTTTGGAGACTTTGACCATTTTGTAGTTCTTGTGGAGATGAGGATCATAGAGAAGAGGAAGAATTGGAGAGGTAAAAGTGTTGGCAAGCAAAAAGATGAATCGGAAAGAATGTAAAAAGGAATATGAAAGGAGAGTGACCGAAAGTTTAAATGAAAGTGCTGTAAATGTTGGGATGAAGTCTTGTGTGAATGAGGTGTTTGTTTATAGAATAACTGTTAAAGGTTGTTAGAAGTAGCAGTTGGAAACAAGATTGTGTGATATAAGAATATACAGGGAAATGCATGATGGACAGATGAGATTAGAAATGCTGTGGAAGAGAAGAAAAATACATATGGTAAATTGCCCAAAAGTAATGGACCAGTGGAAGTTTAGGAAAGGAGGCAGAAAGAATACATGTAAACAAAGTGTTAAGCTGATTGAGGAAAGCAAAGAAAGAGTAGATGAAGAATTTGGAGGAAAGTTGATTTGGAAGAAAGTTGAGTGGAAAGTTTCGGGAAAATAATGGAAGAGAAGAACAAAAGGGTGTGATCGAATATGTGGCAGTGGATAAAAGGTTGGGAATGACTGGGCTCAATGCTAGAGTTGAAGTAGGATTCTTTGGAGACTTTGACCATTTTGTAGTTCTTGTGGAGATGTGGATCATAGAGAAGAGGAAGAATTGGAGAGGTAAAAGTGTTGGCAAGCAAAAAAGATGAATTGGAAAGAATGTAAAAAGGAATATGAAAGGAGAGTGACTGAAAGTTTTAAAGAGAGTGCTGTAAATATTGGGATGAAGTCATGTGTGAATGAGGTGTTTGTTTATAGAATAACTGTTAAAGGTTGTTAGAAGTAGCAGTTGGATACAAGATTGTGTGATATAAGAATATACAGGGAAATGCATGATGGACAGATGAGATTAGAAATGCTGTGGAAGAGGAGAAAAATACATATGGTAGATTGCCCAAAAGTAATGGACCAGTGGAAGTTTAGGAAAGGAGGCAGAAAGAATACATGTAAACAAAGTGTTAAGCTGATTGAGGAAAGCAAAGAAAGAGTAGATGAAGAATTTGGAGGAAAGTTGATTTGGAAGAAAGTTGAGTGGAAAGTTTCGGGAAAATAAGAAATTGTATTGGAAGGCGGTATAAAAACTAAAGAGGTGGATGTAAGAGTGGAAACATTAATGTGAGAAGGAAGGAAGAGGAGTTGCTGGATTAAAATCAGAAAGTGAAATGAAGATGGAAAGAGTATTTTGAAGAACTGATGAATGTGGGAGAAGATGAAGCAGCAGTTGTTACATGCATGGGTTTGGACCAAGGATGGAAGGAAAAGGATACAAGTGTGTGGGACTGTAGCAAGAAGGGTGGTAAAAAGGGCAATGATGAGCTTGAAGTTAGGTACGTTACCTGGAGTGGATGGGATTACAGCTGAAATCCTGAAATATGGAAGACAAATTGTGGTACAGGGGATGTACATGATATGTAATTTAACATGAGAACAGAAGGATGTGCCTGAGGATTGGGTGAAAGCTATTAGTGTTCCTTTATGCAAAGGAAAAGGTGCAAGGATATAACAGTTATGGTGGAATAAGTCTGTTAAGTATAGCAGAAAAAGTGCATGCAAAGATGTTGATTGATAAAATGATGGAAGTGACTAAATGCAGAATAAGTGAGGAGCAAGGGGAAAGCTAAGAAGCCGTATGCAGCTTTTTTGGATCTGGAGAAAGTGTATGACAGAGTCAAGTGGAATGCTTTATGGGATGTGTTAAGGATGTATGAGGTAGGGGGTCAATTGTTGGATGGTATGAAAGCCTTCTACAGAGTAGTAAATGCATATGTAAGAGTGGATGGGGAGTTGAGTGGGAGTTTTTGCATACATGTGGTTTAAGACAGGGCTGTGTGATGTCACCATGGCTTTTTAACAAATGTATGGATGGAATGATGAGAGAGAAGATCAAAAATAAGGAAAAGGGGGTGCAGAGATGGAGTGTGGAGGTGAGTTATGGTAGCTAGTGACAAGCCTGTTTGTTGATGAATCTGTTTTGTGTTGACAGTGGAGTTGCAGAAGTTTGTAAGTTTGTCTTATGATGTGCGTAAGCTTAGACAATTGAAGGTAAGTGCAAGTAAGAGTAAAGGTATGGTGTTTGAAAAGAAACAAAATAAAACTACAGATTTCTCATAGCCGTGTAGAGTGAAAGAAGAAAGTGTATTGAATTGTGTTACTGATATGATGGAGAAAGACTGGAAGAGGTGAGAGACTTTATGGGTAAATTTGATGGAAGGAGAGATAAGGGAGAGAGCAGCAGAGGGGTAGAAGAGTCATCGGGTCCATTAATAGAATAATGAAGGGTAGAGGTGTAAGTATGAAAGTGAAGAAAAGATTAAGGGACAGCATAGTCCTCCTAACCCTAACCTGTGCAGCCAAGACATGTACATGGAATGAGTCACAGAGGTCAAGAAGCCAGGCTGTGGAAATGATCTATTTTAGAGGAGCATGTAGTATGACTAGATGGAATGAAGAAAGAAACAGGATGTATGAGAGATGTGGCATGGTAGAGAATTCAAAAGGAATGAATTGTGGAGTGGTAGAGTGGGTGAATGTGATATTTTGAGGTAGTTTGGAAACATGGAAAAAATGTAAGACTCGGAGTTTTGGAATTTGTATGGTAATACAGTTGAAGGGGTTAGTGTGAGAGGAAGAATAGAGTGGAAGAGTACTGGAGGGAGAAAAATGGTTGAAGAATGCTTAGAATGGTGTATGCGAGTGAGTTATTTAAGGACAGGGATAAGTGGTGAATATGTGTTGGAAATGAGATGTTTGAGGACAATATGTGGTGTGAGGTGGTTTGATCGAGTAAGTAATGGAAGGGTAAGAGAGATGTGTGATAGTAAAAAGAATGAAGTTGACAAAGCAGAAGAGGGTGTTTTGAAATGGTTTGGGCACATGGAGAGAATGAGTGAGGAAAGATTGACCAAGAGGATATATGTGTCGGAGGTGGAGGGAACGAGGAGAAGTGGGAGACCAAATTGGAGGTGGAAGGATGGAATGAAAAAGATTTTGAGCGATCAGGGCCTGAATATGCAGGAGGGTGAAAGGCATGCAAGGAATAGAATGAATTGGAATGATGTGGTATACCGGGGTCGACGTGCTGTCAGTAGATTGAACTAGGGCATGTGAAGCGTCTGAGGTAAACCATGGAAAGTTTTGTGGGGCCTGAATGTGGAAAAGGAGCTATGGTTTCGGTGAATTATACATGATAGCTAGAGACTGAGTGTGAATGAATGTGGACTTTGTGGTCTTTTCCTGGTGCTACCTCACATGCGTGTGGGGTGGAGGGGGTTGTCATTTCATGTGTGGTAGCGTGGCAACGGGAATGAATAAAGGCAGCAAGTATGAATTATGTACATGTGTATATATGTATATGTCTGTGTATGTTTCTATAAGTATATACGTATGTAAGTAGGAGAGATGGCTAGAGAGCATTATTGGATTATGTGTTGATTGATAGGCGCGCGAAAGAGAGACTTTTGGATGTTAATGTGCTGAGAGGTGCAACTGGAGGGATGTCTGATCATTATCTTGTGGAGGTGAAGGAGAAAATGTGTAGAGGTTTTCAGAAAAGAAGAGAGAATGTTGGGGTGAAGAGAGTAGTGAGAGTAAGTGAGCTTGGGAAGGAGACTTGTGTGAGGAAGTACCAGGAGAGTACAGAATAGAAAAAGGTGAGAACAAAGGACATAAGGGGAGTGGGGGAGGAATGGGATGTATTTAGGGAAGCAGTGATGGCTTGTGCAAAAGATGCTTGTGGCATGAGAAGCATGGGAGGTGGGCAGATTAGAAAGGGTAGTGAGTGGTGGGATGAAGAAGTAAGATTATTAGTGAAAGAGAAGAGAGAGGCATTTGGATGATTTTTGCAGGGAAATAATGCAAATGACTGGGAGATGTATAAAAGAAAGAGGCAGGAAGTCAAGAGAAAGGTGCAAGAGGCGAAAAAGAGGGCAAATGAGAGTTGGGGTGAGAGAGTATCATTAGATTTTAGGGAGACTAAAAAGATGTTTTGGAAGGAGGTAAATAAAGTGCATAATATAAGGGAACAAATGGGAACATCAGTGAAGGTTGCTAATGGGGAGGTGATAACAAGTAGTGGTGATGTGAGAAGATGGAGTGAGTATTTTGAAGGTTTGTTGAATGTGTTTGATGATAGAGTGGCAGATATGGGGTGTTTTGGTTGAGGTGGTGTGGAAAGTGAGAGGGTTGGTAAACAGAGAAGAGGTAGTACAAGCTTTGCGGAAGATGAAAGCTGGCAAGGCAGTGGGTTTGGATGGTATTGCAGTGGAATTTATTTAAAAAGGTGGAGACTGTATTGTTGACGGGTTGGTAAGGTTATTTAATGTATGTATGACTCATGGTGAGGTGCCTGAGGACTGGTGGAATGCTTGCATAGTGCCATTGTACAAAGGCAAAGGGGATAAAAGTGAGTGCTCAAATTACAGAGGTATAAGTTTGTTGAGTATTCCTGGGAAATTATATGGAAGGGTATTGATTGAGAGGGTGAAGGCATGTACAGAGCATCAGATTGGGGAAGAGCAGTGTGGTTTCAGAAGTGGTAGAAGATGTGTGGATCAGGTGTTTGCTTTGAAGAATGTATGTGAGAAATACTTAGAAAAGCAAATGGATTTGTATGTAGCATTTATGGATCTGGAGAAGGCATATAACAGAGTTGATAGAGATGCTCTGTGGAAGGTATTAAGAATATATGGTGTGGGAGGTATGTTGTCAGAAGCAGTGAAAAGTTTTTATCGAGGATGTAAGGAAGAGAGGAAAGTGATTGGTTCTCAGTGAATGTTGGTTTGCGGCAGGGGTGCGTGATGTCTCCATGGTTGTTTAATTTGTTTATGGATGGGGTTGTTAGGGAGGTGAATGCAAGAGTTTTGGAAAGGGGCAAATATGCAGTCTGTTGTGGATGAGAGTGCTTGGGTAGTGAGTCAGTTGTTTTTCGCTGATGATACAGCGCTGGTTGCTGATTCGGGTGAGAAACTGCAGAAGCTGGTGACTGAGTTTGGTAAAGTGTGTGAAAGAAGAAAGTTGAGAGTAAATGTGAATAAGAGCAAGGTTATTAGGTACAGTAGGGTTGAGGGACAAGTCAATTGGGAGGTAAGTTTGAATGGAGAAAAACTAGAGGAAGTAAAGTGTTTTAGATATCTGGGAGTGGATTTGGCAGTGGAAGTGAATCATAGGGTAGGGGAGGGGGCAAAAGTTCTGGGAGTATTGAAAAATGTGTGGAAGTTGAGAATGTTATCTAGGAAAGCAAAAATGGGTGTTTGAAGGAATAGTGGTTCCAACAATATTATATTGTTGCAAGGCATGGGCTATAGATAGAGTTGTGCAGAGGAGGGTGGATGTGCTGGAAATGAGATGTTTGAGGACAATATGTGGTGTGAGATGGTTTGATCGAGTAAGTAATGAAAGGGTAAAAGAGATGTGTGGTAATAAAGAGTGTGGTTGTGAGAGCAGAAGAGGGTGTTTTAAAATGGTTTGGTCACATGGAGAGAATGAGTGAGGAATGATTGACAAAGAGGATATATGTGTCAGAGGTGGAGGGAACAAGGAGAAGTGGGAGACCAAATTGGAGGTGGAAAGGTGGAGTGAAAAAGATTTTGAGTGATCGGGGCCTGAACATGCAGGAGGGTGAAAGGTGTGCAAGGAATAGAGTGAATTTTGGAACGATGTGGTATACTGGGGTCAACGTGCTGTCAATGGATTGAACCAGAGCATGTGAAGCATTTGGGGTAAACCATGGAAAGTTTTGTGGGGCCTGGATGTGGAAAGGGAGCTGTGGTTTCGGTGCATTATACATGACAGCTAGAGACTGAGTGTGAACGAACGTGGCCTTTGTTGTCTTTTCCTAGCACTACCTTGCACACATGTGGGGGGGGAGTTTCATTTTATGTGTGGCAGGTTGGCACTGGGAATGAATAAAGGCAGACTATGAATTATGTACATGTGTGTATATTATATATATGTATGCGTTGAGATGTATAGGTATGTATATGTGTGTGTGTGGACGTGTATGTATATACATGTGTATGTGGGTGGGTTGGGCCATTCTTTTGTCTGTTTCCTTGCACTACCTCGCTAATGCAGGAGACAGCGACAAAGTATAATAAATAGATATATGTATATATATGTGTACGTTGAAATGTATAGGTGTGTATATGTGCGTGTGTGGATGTATATGTACATACATGTGTATGTGGGTGGGTGGGTTGGGCCATTCTTTCATCTGTTTCCTTGCGCTACCTCGCTAATGCGGGAGACAGCGACAAAGTATAATAATAATAATGATGATAATTTTGTGGCCACCCCCTTGTTCGGAATTCTTAGAGGGAATGAGCAGCAGAGATACAGATAGTTGAATGATGCAAAAGAAATTAAAGATTATGATGGAAAACATAGTAACCAAAATTCAGCTGAGGACTTATGAGGTAAATGAGAATCCTTGGAAAATATTATGAACATACAAAGTCTTATATGTGAGAACTCTAGAACTGAAATGGTTTACATCATTGAATACATGAAGTGTAACAACTCAGTTGTAAGTGACATATCAGAAACTTGGGTTATTGATCAAACAAGATGTTATAGCAATCCATAATAGGCTAAAAGAAAAACAGATAATGAACATTTTTCACAATAAATGTTAGCCACTTATAGTGAGCATCGCATCCATCAACTCAATAAACCAAGGGTCATGCATAACTTCTAAAACAAAAGATAATGATTTTAATATGATTTTAACACCAGTTCAGAAAATTTTGAAAGGCTTAGAGAAACCTGATTCAATGATAATATAGTCTGGTGACAGATTTCCGTTTTACTGAATAGCAGGAAAGAGGATTAGATTATGGATGTAGATACAATTACAAAATATAGACTAATGGATCAGCAGATGGAAGAGGACAGCTCCAATGACCAATACATTTATTTGAATCATTCAGCCTTGTGCAAGTAATCCTCAGAACCAGCACGAGGAGCAATATAAAAGATCTCATTTTTACAAATAATATGGCACTATGTTTCAGATATAAATGAAAGTAATGTAAGAATGTTAGATCATGATATCATACAGAACACTGCAGTGTACGAAATAGAGATGAATGAGTGTGAGCATGATATGGTCAGCAACAGTTGATTAAGTGATATGAATTTCCATCATGACAGATCAAACTGGAAAAAGATCATTGAGAGTATTTTAAACTCAAATTAGAGTGAGATCTTCAAAGACATCAACCTAGGAACAGATACAGAAACATAGTGTGAGAGACTAGGCAGATAATCATTGAGCAGGTACCAGAGAAAAAGAAAACGGTACAAAATGGAAATGACTTAGGGATAGAAAACTGGATGAATAGGGGAACAGCATGGGAAAAGAAGAAAAGTGATGATAGAAGAAAGAATGAAAGAATTGGATGAGAAAATAAATAAAGCAGGTATAGAAATATTGATAGGTGATATGAATGCAAAGGTGAGTAATTTGATAGTTGATAAGATTAGGGGGCATGGGATATTCAATATTATGAATGGATATTGTGAACAACATGTGTTGTGTGCTGAAAATGGACTGATGATTGGGAATACCTAGTTTAAAAAGAGGGACATGCACAAGTATGCATATATGAGTAGGAGAGATGTCAGCAGGCATTATTAGATTACCTAGTAATTGATAGGCATGTGAAAGAGAGAATTTTGGATGTAACTTTGCTGAGTGGGGCAGCTGGTGGTATGCCTAATCACTGTCTTGTGGATACAAAGGGGAGATTTGTAGAGATTCTAGGAAAAGAGGAAACATTGTCAGCAAGAAGATAGTGTGAGTAAGTGAGCTTGGAAGAGACCTGTGTGAAGTAACCCCAGAAGAGATTGAGTGTAGAATAGTAAAATGTGAGAGTAAAGTAAGCAAGGGGAGTGGGTAAGCAAAGGAAGGTGTTTAGGGAAGCAGCACTGGCATATGCAAGAGATGTATGTGGCATGCAAAAGGTAGGAAGTGGGCAGATTAGAAGGGGTAGTGAGTGGTGGGATGAAGAAGTAAAGTTGCTAGTGAAAGACAAAAGTGAGGAATTAGGGCAGTACTTACAAAGAAGTAGTGCAGATGAGTGGGTGAAGCACGAGAGAAAGTAGCAGGAAGAAAAGAGGTAGGTCTAAGGGTCGAGGAAGGGGGCAAATGTGTGTTGGGATGAGTTAATATCGGTAAACTTTAGGGAGAATAAGATTTTTTTGAAGGAGGTTAATAATGTGTGAATAACAAAAGAACAAATAGGAACATCGTTAAAGGGGGCAAAAGGGGAAGTGAGAACAGGTAGTGATGAAGTGAGGAAGAAATGGAGTGAATACTTTGAAGGACTGTCGAATGCTTTAATGATAGATTAGCAGATGTTGGGTGTTTGGGTTGGGATGGTATGCAAAGTGAGTCATGGACGAGTGATTTGGTGAAGAGAGAAGAGGTGCTGAAAGACCTTAGGAAGATCAAATGTGGCAAGGCAGCTGGAGTAGATGGCATTGCAGTTGAATTTATCAAAAAAAGAGTGCTGTCTTGTTGATTAATTAGTTAGGATTTTCAGTGTATGTATGGATCATGGTGAGGTGCCTGAGGATTGGTGGACTGCATGTATAGCACCATTGTATAAAGGTGGGGCTGATAAAGGTGAATGTTCAAACTACAGAGGTTTAAGTTTGTTGAGTGTACCTAGTAAGTTGTATAGTAGGGTGTTGACGAAGGGGGTGAAGGCATGTACAAAACATTAGATTGGTGATGAGCAGTGTGGTTTCACAGATGTGTGGATCAAGTGTTTGCTTTGAACAATGTGTGTTAGAAGTACTTAGAGAAACAAATGGATGTGTATTTGGCATTAATGGATCTGGAGAAAGAGAAACAGATGGATTTGTATGTGGCATGCATGGATCTCATGGATCTGGAGAAATAGAAACAGATGGATTTGTATGTGGCATTCATGGATAAGGAGGAAGCATATAATAGGGTTGGTTTGTTAGAGATACCATATGGAATATCTTAGAAATATAGGGTAGGGGGGGGGGATAAAGCTGCTAGAAGTGGCAAGAAGTTTTTATCAGTGGTGTAACCCATATGTACAATTAGGAAGAGAGGAGAGTGAATGATTCCAAGTGAAGGTTGGTCTGCAGCAGAGGTGTTTGATGTCACCATGATTAATTTGTTTGCTGGTGGTGTGGTGAGGGAGGTAAATGCAAGTCTTAGAGAGAAGGGTGTGTGCAGTCTGTGGGGGATGAGATGGCCTGGGAAGTGAGACAGTTGGTGTTTGCTGATGATACAGCACTGGTGGCAGATTCTAGTGAAAAACTGTAGAAGTTGGTGATTGAGTTTAGAAGTGTGTGAAAGAAGTTGATAGTTAATGTGAATAAAAGCAAGGTTCTTTGGTTTAGCAGGGTTAAGGGACAGGTTAATTGGAGTGTATGTTTGAATGGAGAAAACTTGGAGGAAGTGAAGTGTTATAGATTCCTGAGAGTGGACATGGCAGCGAATGGGCCCATGGAGAAGGAAGTGAGGGTGGGTGAGGGGGCAAAGGTTCTAAGAATCAATGGAAAGAGAGAACATTGCCTGGGACGGTAAAAATGGGTGTGTTTGAAGGTGTAATACTCCCAACAATATTGTATGCACATGAGGCATCGGATATAGATAAGGCTGTATGGAGGATGATGAAAGTTTTGGAAATGAAGTGGTTGAGGACTATATGTGGTGTGAGGTGGTTTGATTGAGTAAGTAATGAAAAGTTAAGAGAAAGGTATTGTAATAAAATGAGTGTGGTTGAGAGATCTGAACATTACACATGAGAAAACGAATGTATGTGAACGGATGCAGCCTTTCTTCGTCTGTTCCTCACACTACCTTGTTAATGTAGGAAATAGCTATCAAGTCTGAAGAATATAATATTAAAATCATAGAGAAATTTATATTAAACATGGATAGAAATCCACTTACTATTCACATACATAAACAAAGCAAAACAACAAGAAAACAGTGATTGGACACTTTAAGCTGAAAGTAGGAGGTAAATACAAATTTGACCTCAAAGAAATATGTAGGCGAATGATTGAACAGTAGGTATCACTAGTCTGCTCAAAGTGTAAGGAGAATTTGAAAAATTAACTGTTTAATCCAGTGTGCTTAAAATGCACTCATAGTTATAGAAATATTGTAAGCTGATAAAATCAGAGTGATTGATTAGCTCATAGAAAATTTGATTTCAGAAGCTGATAAAATCCTAACCATATCCCTCAAAAGAACAAAAACGGCAAAAAAAACCCATTGATGTTAATGTTGGGGTAGGCAGTGTCTGGATGAAAGCAAAATTGCAAACATTCACAAACTTGCATATGTAACACCAGTACACAAAGGAGGATCCACACTTATACTTAAATACTAGAGATTAGTTAGCTTGACTTTACCCATTAGGAAAATCTTTGAAAGAGTGATAAAAGGATATGCTATACTATACATTAAACTGTCTAATCAAGAACAGCTACGTAAATAAAGGCCAATATGGATTTGTGCGAGGAAAATTATTCACTTCAAATTATTAGCTCATATGACTTAAGTCATTTGTGCAGATGGAGAGAGATTATAGTGAGGGTTCCAGGTGGAGATGGATCTATAGCAGGGGTGTGTGATGTCACCATGGCTATTTTATTTGTTTGTGGTTGGGGTGATGAGGGAGGTAAATACAAGGGTCTTGGAGAAAGGGACGAATACACAGTCTGTAGGAATGAGGGAGCCTGGGAAGTGTGTCAGTCATTGCTTGCTGATGACACAGCACAAGTGGCAGATTTGAGTTTAAAACTGCGAAAGTTAGTTTTTGATTTTGGGAGAATGTGTGAAAGGAGGAAGTTTAGAGTAAATGCGAATAAATGCAAGGTTATTAGTTTAGCATGTGTTTGATGATAGAGTGGCAGATATAGGGTGTCTTGGTCGAGGTGGTGTGCAAAGTGAGAGGGTTGAGGAAAATTATTTGGTAAACAGAGAAGAGGTAGTAAAAGCTTTGCGGAAGATGAAAGCCGGCAAGGCAGCAGGTTTGGATGGTATTGCAGTGGAATTTATTAAAAAAGGGGGTGACTGTATTGTTGACTGGTTGGTAAGGTTATTTGATGTATGTATGACTCATGGTGAGGTGCCTGAGGATTGGCAGAATGCGTGCATAGTGCCATAGTACAAAGGCAAAGGGGATAAGAGTGAGTGCTCAAATTACAGAGGTATAAGTTTGTTGAGTATTCCTGGTAAATTATATGGGAGGGTATTGATTGAGAGGGTGAAGGCATGTACAGAGCATCAGACTGGGGAAGAGCAGTGTGGTTTCAGAAGTGGTAGAGGATGTGTAAATCAGGTGTTTGCTTTGAAGAGTGTATGTGAGAAATACTTAGAAAAGCAAATGGATTTGTATGTAGCATTTATGGATCTGGAGAAGGCATATGATAGAGTTGATAGAGATGCTCTGTGGAAGGTATTAAGAATATATGGTGTGGGTGGCAAGTTGTTAGAAGCAGTGAAAAGTTTTTATCGAGGATGTAAGGCATGTGTACGTGTAGGAAGAGAGGAAAGTGATTGGTTCTCATTGAATGTAGGTTTGCGGCAGGGGTGAGTGATGTCTCCATGGTTGTTTAATTTGTTTATGGATGGGGTTGTTAAGGAGGTGAATGCAAGAGTTTTGGAAAGAGGGGCAAGAATGAAGTCTGTTGTGGATGAGAGAGCTTGGGAAGTGAGTCAGTTGTTGTTCGCTGATGATACAGCGCTGGTGGCTGATTCATGTGAGAAACTGCAGAAGCTGGTGACTGAGTTTGGTAAAGTGTGTGAAAGAAGAAAGTTAAGAGTAAATGTAAATAAGAGCAAGGTTATTAGGTACAGTAGGGCTGAGGGTCAAGTCAATTGGGAGGTAAGTTTGAATGGAGAAAAACTGGAGGAAGTAAAGTGTTTTAGATATCTGGGAGTGGATCTGGCAGTGAATGGAACCATGGAAGCGGAAGTGAATCATAGGGTGGGGGAGGGGGTGAAAATCCTGGGAGCCTTGAAGAATGTGTGGAAGTCAAGAACATTATCTCGGAAAGCAAAAATGGGTATGTTTGAAGGAATAGTGGTTCCAGCAATGTTGTATGGTTGTGAGGTGTGGGCTATGGATAGAGTTGTGCGCAGGAGGGTGGATGTGCTGGAAATGAGATGTTTGAGGACAATGTGTGGTGTGAGGTGGTTTGATCGAGTAAGTAATGTAAGGGTAAGAGAGATGTGTGGAAATAAAAAGAGCGTGGTTGAGAGAGCAGAAGAGGGTGTTTTGAAATGGTTTGGGCACATGGAGAGAATGAGTGAGGAAAGATTGACCAAGAGGATATATGTGTCGGAGGTGGAGGGAACGAGGAGAAGTGGGAGACCAAATTGGAGGTGGAAAAATGGAGTGAAAAAGATTTTGAGTGATCGGGGCCTGAACATGCAGGAGGGTGAAGGAGGGTGAAAGGCTGGCAAGGAATAGAGTGAATTGGATCAATGTGGTATACCGGGGTTGACGTGCTGTCAGTGGATTGAATCAGGGCATGTGAAGCGTCTGTGGCAAACCATGGAAAGCTGTGTAGGTATGTATATTTGGGTGTGTGGACGTGTATGTTTATACATGTGTATGGGGTGGGTTGGGCCATTTCTTTCGTCTGTTTCCGTGCGCTACCTTGCAAACGCGGGAGACAGCGACAAAGCAAAATAAATAAATAAATAAATATATTAGTTTAGCAGTGCAGAGGGACAGGTTAGTTGGGGTATGAGTTTGAATGGAGAAGATATGGAAGAAATGAAGCATTTTCGATACTTGTAAGTGGACATGGCAGCAAATGAAACCCTAAGTGGACATGGCAGCAAATGAAACCCTTGAAAAAGAAATAAGTTTTAGGTTGGTAAGAAGGTTAAGGCTCTGAGAGTACTGAGGGGTGTGTGGAAAGGTGAATATGGGTAAGTTTGAAGGTATAGTAGTACCATGGGCTACAGATGAGAATCTGCAGAGGAGGGTGATTGTATTGAATATGAAATGTTTGAGGACTATGTGTGGTGTGAGGTGGTTTGATCGAGTAAGTAGTACAGTTGTAATTAGAAGAATGTGGGTGATAGGGGAGAAGAGGCTTTGCTGAAATGGTTTGGACGTATGAAGAGAATGAATGAGGGTATTTGTTGAGAAGCGTGGGAGGTGGGCAAATTAGAAATGGTAGTGAGTGGTGGGATAAAGAAGTAAGATTATTAGTGAAAGAGAAGAGAGGGGCATTTGAATGATTTTTGCAGGGAAATAATGCAAATGACTGGGAGATGTATAAAAGAAAGAGGCAGGAGGTCAAGAGAAAGGTGCAAGAGGTGAAAAAGAGGGGAAATGAGAGCTAGGATGAGAGAGTATCATTAGATTTTAGGGAGAATATAAAGATGATTTGGAAAGAGGTAAGTAAACTGCATAAAACAAGAGAACAAATGGGAACATCAGTGAGGGGAGCTAATGGGGAGGTGATAACAAGTAGTGGTGATGTGACAAGGAGATGGAGTGAGTACTTTGAAGGTTTATTGAATGTGTTTGATGATAGACTGGCAGATATAGGGTGTTTTGGTCGAGGTGGTGTGCAAAGTGAGAGGGTTAGGGAGAATGATTCGGTAAACAGAGAAGAGGTAGTAAAAGCTTTGCGGAAGATGAAAGCTGGCAAGGCAGTGGGTTTGGATGGTATTGCAGTGGAATTTATTAAGAAAGGGGGTGAATGTGTTGTTGACTGGTTGGTAAGGTTATTTGATGTATGTATGACTCATGGTGAGGTGCCTGAGGATTGGTGGAATGCTTGCATAGTGCCATTGTACAAAGGCAAAGGGGATAAAAGTAAGTGCTCAAATTACAGAGGTATAAGTTTGTTGAGTATTCTTGGTAAATTATATGGGAGGGTATTGATTGAGAGGGTGAAGGCATGTACAGAGCATCAGACTGGGGAAGAGCAGTGTGGTTTCAGAAGTGGTAGAGGATGTGTGGTTCAGGTGTTTGCTTTGAAGAATGTCTGTGATAAATACTTAGAAAAGGAAATGGATTTTTATGTAGCATTTATGGATGTGGAGAAGGCATATGATAGAGTTGATAGAGATGCTCTGTGGAAGGTATTAAGAATATATGGTGTAGGAGGCAAGTCGTTAGAAGCAGTGAAAAGTTTTTATCGAGGATGTAAGGCATTTGTACATGTAGGAAGAGAGGAAAGTGATTGGTTCTCAGTGAATGTTGGTGTGCAGCAGGGGTGCATGATGTCTCCATGGTTGTTTAATTTGTTTATGGATGAGTTTGTTAGGGAGGTGAATGCAAGAGTTTTGGAAAGAGGGGCAAGTATGCAGTCTGTTGTGGATGAGAGAGCTTGGGAAGTGAGTCAGTTGTTGTTCGCTGATGATACAGCGCTGGTGGCTGATTCGTGTGAGAAACTGCAGAAGCTGGTGACTGAGTTTGGTAAAGTGTGTGAAAGAAGAAAGCTGAGAGTAAATGTGAATAAGAGCAAGGTACAGTAGGGTTGAGAGACAAGTCAATTGGGAGGTAAGTTTGAATGGAGAAAAATGGAGGAAGTGAAGTGTTTTAGATATCTGGGAGTGGATTTGGCAGCGGATGGAACCATGGAAGCAGAAGTGAATCATAGGATGGGGGAGGGGGTGAAAGTTCTGGGAGCGTTGAAGAATGTGTGGAAGTTGAGAACGTTATCTTGGAAAGCAAAAATGGGTATGTTTGAAGGAATAGTGGTTCCAACAATGTTATATGGTTGCGAGGCATGGGCTATAGATAGAGTTGTGCAGAGGAGGGTGGATGTGCTGGAAATGAGATGTTTGAGGACAATATGTGGTGTGAGGTGGTTTGATTGAATAAGTAATGAAAGGGTAAGAGAGATATGTGGTAATAAAAAGAGTGTTGTTGAGAGAGCAGAAGAGAGTGTTTTGAAATGGTTTGGTCACATGGAATGATTGAGGAAAGATTCACAAAGAGGGTATATGTGTCAGAGGTGGAGGGAACTAGGAGAAGTGGGAGACCAAATTGGAGAAGGAAAGATGGAGTGAAAAAGATTTTGAGTGATCAGGTCCTGAACATGCAGGAGGGTGAAAGGCGTACAAGGTATTGAGTGAATTGGAACGATGTGGTATAACGGGGTCAACATGCTGTCAATGGATTGAACTAGGGCATGTGAAGTGTCTGGGGTAAACCATGGAAAGTTTCCATCTCCAGGATGGAATAGTCCTGCAGGACTAGAGACTGGCAGACATCACTCGTATATCCAGAAAGGGAAGCTGGAAATTGCCTGTCAGTGAAGCTTCATATCTATAATATGTAAACTTTTGGAGTTGATTATTAGAAATATAATCATAGCCTATCTGGAACAACACAAGGTGTAGATTATGCTTTACAAACCTCTTTGAATTTTATCATAAATTATGCAGTACCCATGACAAGACAGAAGCAATAGATATTTTTTTCAGGACTTACAGAAAGCATTTGACATTCTCCCACATCAAATTGATGCATAAGGTCTGGGCCTTGGGGATTACTGGATGCATAGGAAATTAGATAGAAGACTGGCTATACAACAGGAGGCAGAGAGTTTTATTGAATGGTGAATCATCACTGTGGTCACCCATTACTAGTGGGGTCACCCAGGGATCCGTACTTGAGCCTATACTTTTTATCATTTATATTGATGATATTGGCATAGGGCTAAATAGCTTAATGTCTACATTTGCAGGTAACACAAAGATCGGCAATGCCATATTAACTGAAGAAGATAGGTTAAGATTACAAGAGCATCTAAATAAAATCACTGAATGGTCTAGAATATGGCAAAGTCCATTTAATGTCAGTAAATGTCAGCTGATACAAGTAGGCATCCTTAAAGAAAAATTTAACTGTAAACTGATGGCCCACAAGATAAAGGACACACCCAAGTGTGAGGGATCTAGGGGTCACTGTCTCCAACAACTTCAAATTTTCCCAGCATTGTAATGAAGCTGCCAAAAAAGCAAATAGGTGTTAGGATTTACTAACAGAAACTTTACAAACAAAAGCAAGGATGTGATGTTGCCATTATACCTGTCATTATACCTAAGTCTAGTTCAATCTCACCTCCTATATGTTGTGCAGTTTTGAACCCTCAACTTAAGCAAGGATATTGTTGAAATGGAAGCAGTATAGCAGAGAGCAATGAAATTGATTCCCTCCTTACATAACAAAGTATACGATGAGAAACTGTGTGAATTAAACTTGTTCTCCCTGAGGACGAGGTGCTTCTGGGGCAAATTAATAGAATGTTTTACAGTACTTAAAGAATTCAACAATATTGAAAATTTCTTTGCAGTAGCGCTAGTATTACTGATGAGAGAAAATTAACTAAAACTTAAGAGGTCACAAAGTTAATCTAGACCATATGAAATATTTCTTTACTGAAGACATTATTGATGCATGGAATAAGCTCCTAGAAAATTTTCTGAGTAACGCCCTTGATATCATCAAAATTAAGTTTGATCATTGCTCATCACTCATTGATCATGATTAATTCATTTAATCACTCATCATAATGCAGCGGTTTATCATGTTGCCTTCTCAACCGTTGATCTCTCCTTGGCCAAGCTGTGGTAGCATACCAACACTGATTAATCTATGTCACCTGCTTTGAGAGAATGAATAAGAATTATTGTACCAGTCTTCAACATCAGGAATAGTAGAGGCATGATAAGTCAAGAGGCTTGAGCTCAAGTTTATCATTACTGTTGTCTTCTATCTATCTATTTAATCATCTATCTATATCTCTGATGTCAGTTCACTTTGGGAACTCCCATCAAGGGGTGGCGAAGGCAAGAGAGTCTCCACTTATCCTGACCTTACATGCCTCCCTCGCATACACCATTCCATGCATTCTTCCTCTGTGTCTCTCCCTCTAGTGTTCTTCCATTCAAATCAACCCCTTTAAGAAGTTCACGAAAGATTACCTTCTTTCCATGAACCATATTTTCTCACACTACGGTAGTTTTTCTTTTGTAGAAAGTCATTCATTTGATTTCTGGTTATCTTTTCCAGTACCTTACAGACCACACTCATCAGGAAGACTGGTCTGAAGTTCACTGCCTCATCCCAGTCTCCCTTCTTATAGATAGGTATGATGACTTTGCCCTTTTCTGCTTTCTTGGCTTTTTGTCTTTCTCCAACAAGAATTTGAACAGTGTTTCAAGAGGTTCGTCCACTGAATCTGCACATGTCTTTAGCACTTGTGAAATTTTAGTTGGTGCATGGGCCTTGTATGGGTCAAGATGCTTTAGTATTTTGTTTGTCTTTCCGAGTGATCTTGGTACTTTCTAAGACTTCATTCCCATTCCATCTCATTGGTGATGCAGATGTAGTGTCTTCTAGTGAGAAAACACTTTTGAACCTTTCATTCAGATCCTTACATATTTGTACAATCCAGTACAAATCTTCCCTATGATTTCCTAAGCCTGATTCACTACTCTTTAATCGACAGTATGCCATGATGTTTTGTTACCCATTTGTACTGTATGGGAAAGTAGTTTTACACTCTTGTATATATATGTGTGATTACTGTTTTTATGTTATAGTGAGAGTTTTTTACTCTCATGTTGCCCTGTCTCTTAACCATAGATATATATGCACCATGTCTTTACTCTTATTGTTGCACACACACACACTTTACTGACCAGCCCTAAGTGGAGGATAAACATTATGGTTTTGGTATAGGCAGAGTTCCATGCCCAGGATTCAAACCAATGCAGTACAATGGGGACTCGTCTTTTGTACCATCACACCATCAGATGTGCCCACTTTTGCCCTTACTGATGGTGACCTCTCTTTCCATGTGCTCCTCAATGCCTTAGTCCCATCACCCATCCTCTGACTCACTTCAACTTCCTTTGTTCCATTTGCTACCATGCTTATTCTCAGGTAGCTAAAGCACCCCACATCCAGGTTCTTTATTATCAAACTCATAGTCCAACTAACCTATCTCTTTCCACTGCTAAAACCTAAAAACCTTTTTTTTCATATTTACTCACAGCTTTCTCCTTTCATGCACACTACCAAACTCATACACCACCTTTAGCAACATTCCACTTGAATCTGCAACCAGCACTGTGTCATTAGCGAACAAGTGACTAACCTCACAGGCCCATCCATCCCATTGGACTGCATACCTTTTCTTCTCTCCCAGACCCTTGTATTCACCATTTGTCACCACCCCATCCATTAACAAATTAAATAGCTTTGGTAATATAACATCCTAGCTGCAGACCTTCATCTAGAACCATGCACCCTTCTCTAATCCTTCTTGCATTATTCTTGAGTCTCACAATAAAACCTCTCTACTTCTTTAAGCAACTTTCTTCCCCCACCATACATGCATAACACCTTCCACAGAGCACCTCTGTTGACCCTCCCCACCATACATTCATAACACCTTCCACAGAGCACCTCTGTTAACCCTGTCATGTGATTGCTCCAGATCCATTAATGCCACATACAAATCCTTTTATTTATATTTATTAAACTTTGTCGCTGTCTCCCGCGTTAGTGAGGTAGCGCAAGGAAACGGACAAAAGAATGGCCCATCCCACCCACATACACATTTATATACATAAACACCCACACATGCACATATGCATACCTATACATTTCAATGTATACATACATATACATACACAGACATATAAATATATACACATGTGCATATTCATACATGCTACCTTCATCCATTCCTGCCGCCACCCTGCCACACATAAAAATGGCACCCCCTCCCCCGCGTACGCGCGAAGTAGCGATAGGAAAAGACAACAAAGGCCACATTCATTTACGCTCAGTCTCTTGCTGCCATGTATAATGCACCGAAACCACAGCTCCCCTTTCTACATCCAGGGCCTACAAAACTTTGCATGGTATACCCCAGATGCTTCACATGCCCTGGTTCAATCCATTGACAGCACATCGACCCCTGTATGCCACATCATTCCAATTCACTCTCTTCCTTGCATGCCTTTCACCCTCCTGCATGTTCAGGCCCCAATCACTCAAAATCTTTTTTTACTCTATCCTTCCACCTCCTATTTGGTCTCCCATTTCTCCTCGATCCCTCCACCTCTGACACATATATCCTCTTTGTCAATCTTTCCTCTATCATTCTCTCCATGTGACCAAACCATTTCAATACACCCTCTTCTGCTCTCTCAACCACACTCTTTTTATTACCACACATCTCTCTTACCCTTTCAGTACTTACTGGATCAAACCACCTCACACCACATATTTGTCCTCAAACATCTCATTTCCAACACATCCACCCTCCTCCACACAACCCTATCTATAGCCCATGCCTCACAACCATACAACATTGTTGAAACCACTATGCCTTCAAACACACCCATTTTTGCTCTCCGAGATAACGTTCTCACCTTCCACACATTCTTCAACGCTTCCAGAACCTTCGCCCCCTCCCCAACCCTGTGACTCACATCTGCTTCCATGGTTCCATCCGCTGCCAAATCCACTCCCATATTTCTAAAGCACTTCACTTCCTCCATTTTTTCTCCATTCAGACTTACCTTTCAATTGACTTGTCCCTCAACCCTACTGAACCTAATAACCTTGCTCTTATTCACATTTTCTCTCAGCTTTCTTCTTTCACACATTTTACCAAACTTAGTCATGAACTTCTGCAGTTTCTCACCCAAATCAGCCACCAGTGCTCTATCATCAGCGAACAACAACTGACACTTCCCAAGCCCTCTCATCCACAGCAGACTGCATACTTGCTCCTTTCTCCAAAACTCTTGTATTCACCTCCCTAACAACCCCATCCATAAACAAATTAAACAACCATGGAGCCATCACGCACCCCTGCCACAAACCAACATTCATTGGGAACCAATCACTTTTCTCTCTTCCTACTTGTACACGTGCCTTACATCCTTGATAAAAACTTTTCACTGCTTCTAGCAACTTACCTCCCACACCATATACTCTTGATGCCTTCCACCAAGCATCTCTATCAGCTCTATCATATGCCTTTTCCAGATCCATAAATGCTACATATAAATCCATCAGTCTTTCTAAGTATTTCTCACATACATTCTTCAAAGCAAACACCTGATCCATATATCTACCACTTCTGAAACCACACTGCTCTTCCCCAATCTGATGCTCTATACATGCCTTCACCCTCTCAGTCAATACCCTCCCATATAATTTCCCTGGAATACTCAACAATCATATACCTCTGTAATTTTAACACTTACCTTTATCCCCTTTGCCTTTGTACAATGGCGCTATGCATGCATTCCGCCAATCCTCAGGCACTTCACCATGAACCATACATGCATTGAATATCCTAACCAACCAGTCAACAACAAAGTCACCCTCTTTTTTAATAAATTCCACTGCAGTAGCATCCAAACTCACCACATTGCCGGCTTTCATCTTCCGCAAAGCTTTCACTACCTCTTCTCTGTTTACCAAATCATTCTCCCTGACCCTCTCACTTCGCACTTCACCTCGACCAAAACTCCCTATATCTGCCACTCTATCATCGAACACATTCCACAAACCTTTGAGATACTCACTCCATCTCCCTCTCACTTCACCACTACTTGTTATTACCTCCTCATTTGCCCCCTTCACCGATGTTTCCATTTGTTCTCTTTCTTACGCACCTTATTGACCTCCTTCCAAAACATCTTTTTATTCTCCCTAAATTTTAATGATACTCTCTCACCCCAACTCTCATTTACCTTCTTTTTCACTTCTTGCACCTTTCTCTTGACCTCTTGCCTCTTTCCTATATACATCTCCCAGTCATTTGCACTATTTCCCAGCAAAAATCGTCCAAATCCTTGTTTCCTTAAATATTTCTCACATTTTTAAAGCCATATTGTTGCTCCTTAGCCTAAACCTCCGTGCATGTTTCACATACCTCCATAACCAAAACATCTCTTATCTGCCACCCTGTCATTGAACATATGCAACTGTCCTTCAAAACTGTCACTCCATTTCCTCTTTACCTCATTTCTTCCTGTTACCACTTCCCCATTTGCTCCTTTTACCAATGTTCCCATAAGTTCTCTTGTCTTCTGAAACTATGACACCTCTTTCAAATCATTTTTGTTTTCTACTTGCATTTTGCTGATACTCGCGAACCCAACCCTTATTTGTGTTCATTTATAACCCCTGTACCTTCCTTTTGATTTCATTCCACTTTCTCTTGTTGATTTCATTCCACTTTCTCCTGTATGTCTCCCAGTCAATGCATCCATTCCCTGTAAATAATGCCCATGCACGTCTTTTTCATTAACAGTTTAACTTCCTCCCAGACTTGAGACCAAAACTGAATTACATATCATAGGTCTGGTCACCACACCTAAAGTATAGTTATGATTGAGAAGGTCCAGAGATAAGCAACCAAGATTGCAGTGGAAAAAGAGAGCTTAGTTGCAATAAAGGGATGAAGGCTACTCAGCTGCCTACCTGATTGGTGACCTGATTACATCATTTAAGATTCTAAATCAGTTGGATGTTGTTGACAGTCAACATTCTTCATGAGTTGCATAACCAGAGTTACCAGAGGCCGTGATCAGAAGCTGAAAAAGGAAAGTTAAGAAGGATGTGAAGCAATATTGGTTAGTGAATGTTTAGATTGGACTCAGCAAGAAGACTATGAATGCCAGCATTATGCAAAGTTTGAAAAGTCTTCTTGATAGTACTAAAATTAAATGAAATAGGACTCCACATGGTGCACAACTCTTTCCCCATAATATATGAATACATTATTACATGGTAGACATTTGTTACATTTATCATATTTTGGACTGTCTGTTATGCTTTTTCCTTTGTGAAATCACTTGATTGTGTACATTTGTATCAAGAATTTATAATAGTTATGCCATTTTATACATCAGAATTTCTTTTTGTAGAAGTCACTTCTGGTGGAGATGATCTTTGACATACTTCTGGCATGAAAACCTTCATTCTTTCAATAGATCAAGTGTGAAGCAGAGGACATGTTGTTGTATAGTAAAGACAAAACAGAAGGAGGTGAGTGGGTCTCTACACTGACAGATGCCATTCAACAGGCAGTTGTAAAGAGGAGAACTCTTCGTAAGGACTCCAGCTCTAGAAAACCACTGCGAAGACCAGCCTTGCGCAAATTAACTCTTAAAGGAGATCCAGAGCAGTTAATTGCTCTCAAAGTGAGTATATATGCAAAGTGAGTATATTTCTTAATGGAAATGGTGAATAGCTTTTGGAGCTGTGCTGAAAAAGGACTGGTGATTGGGAATACCTGGTTTGAAAAGGACATGAACAAGTATACATATGTGAGGAGAAAAGATGGTCAGGGTGCATTATTGGATTACATATCAACTGAAAGGCATGAAATAGAGACTCATGGATGCAGATGTACTGAGAGGGGCAGTTGATGGAATATATGATCCCTATCTTGGGAGGCGAGGGTAAAGATTTGTCGAGGTTTCTAGAAAAGAAGAAACAACATCAGTTAGAGAGGTGAATAAGAGTAAGTGAGCTTGAAAAAGTGTCTTGTGTGAAGAAATGCGAGGAGATATTGAATGCAGAATGGCAAAAGATGAGAGTACATGAAGCAAGGAGAGTGAATGAGAAATGGGACGTATTTAGAGAAGCATTGCTGGCAGATGCAAGGATGCATGTAGCATGTGAAAGGAGTTAGATGAGCAGATTAGCGAGGGTAGTAGTGGTGGGATGAAGAAGTAAATGTACTAGTTAAAGAGAAAAGGGAGGCATTTGGATAGTACTTATAGGGAAGGAGTGCAAGTTATTGAAGGATGTATAAGAGAAACTGGCAGGATATCAAGAGAAAGGTGCAAAGGTTGAAAAAGAGGGCAAATGAGAAATGGGGAAAGCAAATATCGGTAAACTTTAGGGAGAGTAAGATGATGTTTTAGGAGGTAAATGATGTATGAAAAACAAGACAACATGTCTGAACATCTGTGAAGGGGACGTAAGGGGAAGTGATGAAGTGAAGAGGTGATGCAGTGAGTAGTTTGAAGTTTTGTTGAATGTGTTTGATGATAGGATGACAAATATAGGGTGATTGGGTCAGGATGGAACACAAAGTAAGAGTCATGGAGAGTGATTTGGTAAAGGGAGAATAGATGGTGAAAGTCATATGTAAGATGAAATGTGGTAAGGAGGTTGGAGTGGATGGTATTGCAGTTGTATTTATTAAGAAAAGAGGTGACTTGTGTTGTTGATTGGTTGGTAAGGATTTTCAGTGTATGTATGGATCATTTTGATGTGCCTGAGAATTGGCAGAATGCATATATAATGCCACTGTAGAAAGGCAAGGGTGATAAAGGTGAGTGTTCAAAGTACAGAGGTATAAGTTTATTGAGTGTACTTGGCAAGTTGTATAGGAGGGTATCAATTGAAAGGGTGATGTGTAAGGAAATGAAGAGAGGATTAAAGGACAGCATAGTCCTCCCAACCCTGACCTATGCAGCCAAAACATGGACATGGAATGAGTCACCCAGGCAAGAATCCAGGTTGTGGAAACAAGCTATTTCAGAGAAGCATCTGGAATGACTGCATGGAATGAAGAAAGAAATGAAGGAGTGTATGAGATATGTAGTATGGCAGGGAATGCAAGGGGAATGAATTGTTGAGTGGGTGAAATGAAATCCTTGGAAGTGGTTTGGGCATATGGAGAGAATGCAAAACTGGGAGTTTACAAGGAGAGTGCATGATAGTATAATTTTAAAGGGGTTGGTGAGAGACAAAGACCACCTGTGACATGGGAAAATAGAGTAGAAGAATACTGGAAGGAGAGAAATGTTGGAAGAATGTCTTAATTGGTGTATACGAGAGGTATAAGTTTATTGAGTGTACTTGGCAAGTTGTATAGGAGGGTATCAATTGAAAGGGTGATGTGTAAGGAAATGAAGAGAGGATTAAAGGACAGCATAGTCCTCCCAACCCTGACCTATGCAGCCAAAACATGGACATGGAATGAGTCACCCAGGCAAGAATCCAGGTTGTGGAAACAAGCTATTTCAGAGAAGCATCTGGAATGACTACATGGAATGAAGAAAGAAATGAAGGAGTGTATGAGATATGTAGTGGGTGAACGTCAACCACGGTATACCACATCGCTCCAATTCACTCTATTCCTTGCCCTCCTTTCACGCTCCTGCATGTTCAGGCCCCGATCACACAAAATCTTTTTCACTCCATCTTTCCACCTCCAGTTTGGTCTCCCTCTTCTCCTTGTTCCCTCCACCTCCGACACATATATCCTCTTGGTCAATCTTTCCTCACTCATCCTCTCCATATGCCCAAACCACTTCAAAACACCCTCTTCTGCTCTCTCAACCACGCTCTTTTTATTTCCACACATCTCTCTTACCCTTACGTTACTCATTCGATCAAACCACCTCACACCACACATTGTCCTCAAACATCTCATTTCCAGCACATCCATCCTCCTGCGCACAACTCTATCCATAGCCCACGCCTCGCAACCATACAACATTGTTGGAACCACTATTCCTTCAAACATACCCATTTTTGCTTTCCGAGATAATGTTCTCGACTTCCACACATTCTTCAAGGCCCCCAGGATTTTCGCCCCCTCCCCCACCCTATGATCCACTTCCGCTTCCATGGTTCCATCCGCTGCCACATCCACTCCCAGATATCTAAAACACTTCACTTCCTCCAGTTTTTCTCCATTCAAACTCACCTCCCAATTGACTTGACCCTCAACCCTACTGTACCTAATAACCTTGCTCTTATTCACATTTACTCTTAACTTTCTTCTTTCACACACTTTTCCAAACTCAGTCACCAGCTTCTGCAGTTTCTCACATGAATCAGCCACCAGCGCTGTATCATCAGCGAACAACAACTGACTCACTTCCCAAGCTCTCTCATCCCCAACAGACTTCATACTTGCCCCTCTTTCCAAAACTCTTGCATTTACCTCCCTAACAACCCCATCCATAAACAAATTAAACAACCATGGAGACATCACACACCCCTGCCGCAAACCTACATTCACTGAGAACCAATCACTTTCCTCTCTTCCTACACGTACACATGCCTTACATCCTCGATAAAAACTTTTCACTGCTTCTAACAACTTTCCTCCCACACCATATATTCTTAATACCTTCCACAGAGCATCTCTATCAACTCTATCATATGCCTTCTCCAGATCCATAAATGCTACATACAAATCCATTTAATTTTCTAAGTATTTCTCACATACATTCTTCAAAGCAAACACCTGATCCACACATCCTCTACCACTTATGAAACCACACTGCTCTTCCCCAATCTGATGCTCTGTACATGCCTTCACCCTCTCAATCAATACCCTCCCATATAATTTACCAGGAATACTCAACAAACTTATACCTCTGTATATATATATATATATATATATATATATATATATATATATATATATATATATATATATATATATATATGCCTAAATGTGTGTGGATGTAACCAAGATGTGAAAAAAGGAGAGATAGGTAGTATGTTTGAGGAAAGGAACCTGGATGTTTTGGCTCTGAGTGAAACGAAGCTCAAGGGTGAAGGGGAAGAGTGGTTTGGGAATGTCTGGGGAGTAAAGTCAGGGGTTAGTGAGAGGACAAGAGCAAGGGAAGGAGTAGCAGTACTCTTGAAACAGGAGTTGTGGGAGTACGTGATAGAATGTAAGAAAGTAAATTCTCGATTAATATGGGTAAAACTGAAAGTTGATGGAGAGAGATGGGTGATTATTGGTGCATATGCACCTGGGCATGAGAAGAAAGATCATGAGAGGCAAGTGTTTTGGGAGCAGCTGAATGAGTGTGTTGGTGGTTTTGATGCACGAGACCGGGTTATAGTGATGGGTGATTTGAATGCAAAGGTGAGTAATGTGGCAGTTGAGGGAATAATTGGTATACATGGGGTGTTCAGTGTTGTAAATGGAAATGGTGAAGAGCTTGTAGATTTATGTCCTGAAAAAGGACTGATGATTGGGAATACCTGGTTTAAAAAGCGAGATATACATAAGTATACTTATGTAAGTAGGAGAGATGGCCAGAGAGCGTTATTGGATTACGTGTTAATTGACAGGCGCGCGAAAGAGAGACTTTTGGATGTTAATGTGCTGAGAGGTGCAACTGGAGGGATGTCTGATCATTATCTTGTGGAGGCTAAGGTGAAGACTTGTATGGGTTTTCAGAAAAAAAGAGTGAATGTTGGGGTGAAGAGGGTGGTGAGAGTAAGTGAGCTTGGGAAGGAGACTTGTGTGAGGAAGTACCAGGAGAGACTGAGTACAGAATGGAAAAAGGTGAGAACAATGGAAGTAAGGGGAGTGGGGGAGGAATGGGATGTATTTAGGGAATCAGTGATGGATTGCGCAAAAGATGCTTGTGGCATGAGAAGAGTGGGAGGTGGGTTGATTAGAAAGGGTAGTGAGTGGTGGGATGAAGAAGTAAGAGTATTAGTGAAAGAGAAGAGAGAGGCATTTGGACGATTTTTGCAGGGAAAAAATGCAGTTGAGTGGGAGACGTATAAAAGAAAGAGACAGGAGGTCAAGAGAAAAGTGCAAGAGGTGAAAAAAAGGGCAAATGAGAGTTGGGGTGAGAGACTATCATTAAATTTTAGGGAGAATAAAAAGATGTTCTAGAAGGAGGTAAATAAAGTGCGTAAGACAAGGGAGCAAATGGGAACTTCAGTGAAGGGCGCAAATGGGGAGGTAATAACAAGTAGTGGTGATGTGAGAAGGAGATGGAGTGAGTATTTTGAAGGTTTGTTGAATGTGTTTGATGATAGAGTGGCAGATATAGGGTGTTTTGGTCGAGGTGGTGTGCAAAGTGAGAGGGTTAGGGAAAATGATTTGGTAAACAGAGAAGAGGTAGTAAAAGCTTTGCGGAAGATGAATTCCAGCAAGGCAGCAGGTTTGGATGGTATTGCAGTGGAATTTATTAAAAAAGGGGGTGACTGTATTGTTGACTGGTTGGTAAGGTTATTTAATGTATGTATGACTCACGGTGAGGTGCCTGAGGATTGGCGGAATGCGTGCATAGTGCCATTGTACAAAGGCAAAGGGGATAAGAGTGAGTGCTCAAATTACAGAGGTATAAGTTTGTTGAGTATTCCTGGTAAATTATATGGGAGGGTATTGATTGAGAGGGTGAAAGCATGTACAGAGCATCAGATTGGGGAAGAGCAGTGTGGTTTCAGAAGTGGTAGAGGATGTGTGGATCAGGTGTTTGCTTTGAAGAATGTATGTGAGAAATACTTAGAAAAGCAAATGGATTTGTATGTAGCATTTATGGATCTGGAGAAGGCATATGATAGAGTTGATAGAGATGCTTTGTGGAAGGTATTAAGAATATATGGTGTGGGAGGCAAGTTGTTTGAAGCGGTGAAAAGTTTTTATCGAGGATGTAAGGCATGTGTACGTGTAGGAAGAGAGGAAAGTGATTGGTTCTCAGTGAATGTAGGTTTGCGGCAGGGGTGTGTGATGTCTCCATGGTTGTTTAATTTGTTTATGGATGGGGTTGTTAGGGAGGTGAATGCAAGAGTTTTGGAAAGAGGGACAAGTATGAAGTCTGTTGGGGATGAGAGAGCTTGGGAAGTGAGTCAGTTGTTGTTCACTGATGATACAGCGCTGTTGGCTGATTCATGTGAGAAACTACAGAAGCTGGTGACTTAGTTTGGTAAAGTGTGTGAAAGAAGAAAGTTAAGAGTAAATGTGAATAAGAGCAAGGTTATTAGGTACAGTAGGGTTGAGGGTCAAGTCAATTGGGAGGTGAGTTTGAATGGAGAAAAACTTGAGGAAGTGAAGTGTTTTAGATATCTGGGAGTGGATCTGGCAGCGGATGGAACCATGGAAGCGGAAGTGGATCATAGGGTGGGGGAGGGGGCGAAAATTCTGGGAGCCTTGAAGAATGTGTGGAAGTCGAGAACATTATCTCGGAAAGCAAAAATGGGTATGTTTGAAGGAATAGTGGTTCCAACAATGTTGTATGGTTGCGAGGCGTGGGCTATGGATAGAGTTGTGTGCAGGAGGATGGATGTCCTGGAAATGAGATGTTTGAGGACAATGTGTGGTGTGAGGTGGTTTGATCGAGTAAGTAACGTAAGGGTAAGAGAGATGTGTGGAAATAAAAAGAGCGTGGTTGAGAGAGCAGAAGAGGGTGTTTTGAAATGGTTCGGGCACATGGAGAGAATGAGTGAGGAAAGATTGACCAAGAGAATATATGTGTCGGAGGTGGAGGGAACGAGGAGAAGAGGGAGACCTAATTGGAGGTGGAAAGATGGAGTGAAAAAGATTTTGTGTGATCGGGGCCTGAACATGCAGGAGGGTGAAAGGAGGGCAAGGAATAGAGTGAATTGGAGCGATGTGGTATACCGGGGTTGACGTGCTGTCAGTGGATTGAATCAGGGCATGTGAAGCGTCTGGGGTAAACCATGGAAAGCTGTGTAGGTATGTATATTTTGTGTGTGTGGACGTATGTATATACATGTGTATGGGGGTGGGTTGGGCCATTTTTTTCGTCTGTTTCCTTGCGCTACCTCGCAAACGCGGGAGACAGCGACAAAGCAAAAAAAAAAAAATATATATATATATATATATATATTATAAAAGGGGGTGACTGTATTGTTGACTGGTTGGTAAGGTTACTTAATGTATGTATGACTCATGGTGAGGTGCCTGAGGATTGGCGGAATGCGTGCATAGTGCCATTGTACAAAGGCAAAGGGGATAAGAGTGAGTTCTCAAATTACAGAGGTATAAGTTTGTTGAGTATTCCTGGTAAATTATATATGAGGGTATTGATTGAGAGTATCATTAAATTTTAGGGAGAATAAAAAGATGTTCTGGAAGGAGGTAAATAAAGTGCGTAAGACAAGGGAGCAAATGGGAACTTCAGTGAAGGGCGCAAATGGGGAGGTAATAACAAGTAGTGGTGATGTGAGAAGGAGATGGAGTGAGTATTTTGAAGGTTTGTTGAATGTGTTTGATGATAGAGTGGCAGATATAGGGTGTTTTGGTCGAGGTGGTGTGCAAAGTGAGAGGGTTAGGGAAAATGATTTGGTAAACAGAGAAGAGGTAGTAAAAGCTTTGCGGAAGATGAATTCCGGCAAGGCAGCAGGTTTGGATGGTATTGCAGTGGAATTTATTAAAAAAGGGGGTGACTGTATTGTTGACTGGTTGGTAAAGTTATTTAATGTATGTATGACTCACGGTGAGGTGCCTGAGGATTGGCGTAATGCGTGCATAGTGCCATTGTACAAAGGCAAAGGGGATAAGAGTGAGTGCTCAAATTACAGAGGTATAAGTTTGTTGAGTATTCCTGGTAAATTATATGGGAGGGTATTGATTGAGAGGGTGAAAGCATGTACAGAGCATCAGATTGGGGAAGAGCAGTGTGGTTTCAGAAGTGGTAGAGGATGTGTGGATCAGGTGTTTGCTTTGAAGAATGTATGTGAGAAATACTTAGAAAAGCAAATGGATTTGTATGTAGCATTTATGGATCTGGAGAAGGCATATGATAGAGTTGATAGAGATGCTGTGTGGAAGGTATTAAGAATATATGGTGTGTGAGGCAAGTTGTTAGAAGCAGTGAAAAGTTTTTATCGAGGATGTAAGGCATGTGTACGTGTAGGAAGAGAGGAAAGTGATTGGTTCTCAGTGAATGTAGGTTTGCGGCAGGGGTGTGTGATGTCTCCATGGTTGTTTAATTTGTTTATGGATAGGGTTGTTAGGGAGGTGAATGCAAGAGTTTTGGAAAGAGTGGCAAGTATGAAGTCTGTTGGGTATGAGAGAGCTTGGGAAGTGAGTCAGTTGTTGTTCGCTGATGATACAGCGCTGGTGGCTGATTCATGTGAGAAACTGCAGAAGCTGGTGACTGAGTTTGGTAAAGTGTGTGAAAGAAGAAAATTAAGAGTAAATGTGAATAAGAGCAAGGTTATTAGGTACAGTAGGGTTGAGGGTCAAGTCAGTTGGGAGGTGAGTTTGAATGGAGAAAAACTGAAGGAAGTGAAGTGTTTTAGATATCTGGGAGTGGATCTGGCAGCGGATGGAACCATGGAAGCGGAAGTGGATCATAGGGTGGGGGAGGGGGCGAAAATTCTGGGAGCCTTGAAGAATGTGTGGAAGTCGAGAACATTATCTCGGAAAGCAAAAATGGGTATGTTTGAAGGAATAGTGGTTCCAACAATGTTGTATGGTTGCGAGGCGTGGGCTATGGATAGAGTTGTGCACAGGAGGATGGATGTGCTGGAAATGAGATGTTTGAGGACAATGTGTGGTGTGAGGTGGTTTGATCGAGTAAGTAACGTAAGGGTAAGAGAGATGTGTGGAAATAAAAAGAGCGTGGTTGAGAGAGCAGAAGAGGGTGTTTTGAAATGGTTCGGGCACATGGAGAGAATGAGTGAGGAAAGATTGACCAAGAGAATATATGTGTCGGAGGTGGAGGGAACGAGGAGAAGAGGGAGACCAAATTGGAGGTGGAAAGATGGAGTGAAAAAGATTTTGTGTGATCGGGGCCTGAACATGCAGGAGGGTGAAAGGAGGGCAAGGAATAGAGTGAATTGGAGCGATGTGGTATACCGGGGTTGATGTGCTGTCAGTGGATTGAATCAAGGCATGTGAAGCGTCTGGGGTAAACCATGGAAAGCTGTGTAGGTATGTATATTTGCGTGTGTGGACGTGTGTATATACGTGTATGTGGGAGTGGGTTGGGCCATTTCTTTCGTCTGATTCCTTGCACTACCTCGCAAACGCGGGAGACAGCGACAAAGCAAAAAAAAAAAAAAAAAAATTGATTGAGAGGGTGAAGGCATGTACAGAGCATCAGATTGGGGAAGAGCATTGTGGTTTCAGAAGTGGTAGAGGATGTGTGGATCAGGTGTTTGCTTTGAAGAATGTATGTGAGAAACACTTAGAAAAGCAAATGGATTTGTATGTAGCATTTATGGATCTGGAGAAGGCATATGATAGAGTTGATAGAGATGCTCTGTGGAAGGTATTAAGTATATATGGTGTGGGAGGCAAGTTGTTAGAAGCAGTGAAAAGTTTTTATCGAGGATGTAAGGCATGTGTACGTGTAGGAAGAGAGGAAAGTGATTGGTTCTCAGTGAATGTAGGTTTGCGGCAGGGGTGTGTGATGTCTCCATGGTTGTTTAATTTGTTTATGGATGGGGTTGTTAGGGAGGTGAATGCAAGAGTTTTGGAAAGAGGGGCAAGTATGAAGTCTGTTGGGGATGAGAGAGCTTGGGAAGTGAGTCAGTTGTTGTTCACTGATGATACAGCGCTGGTGGCTGATTCATGTGAGAAACTGCAGAAGCTGGTGACTGAGTTTGGTAAAGTGTGTGAAAGAAGAAAGTTAAGAGTAAATGTGAATAAGAGCAAGGTTATTAAGTACAGTAGGGTTGAGGGTCAAGTCAATTGGGAGGTGAGTTTTAATGGAGAAAAACTGGAGGAAGTGAAGTGTTTTAGAGTGGATCTGGCAGCGGATGGAACCATGGAAGCGGAAGTGGATCATAGGGTGGGGGAGGAGGCGAAAATTCTGGGAGCCTTGAAGAATGTGTGGAAGTCGAGAACATTATCTCGGAAAGCAAAAATGGGTATGTTTGAAGGAATAGTGGTTCCAACAATGTTGTATGGTCGCGAGGCGTGGGGTATGGATAGAGTTGTGCGCAGGAGGATGGATGTGCTGGAAATGAGATGTTTGAGGACAATGTGTGGTGTGAGGTGGTTTGATCGAGTAAGTAACGTAAGGGTAAGAGAGATGTGTAGAAATAAAAAGAGCGTGGTTGAGAGAGCAGAAGAGGGTGTTTTGAAATGGTTTGGGCACATGGAGAGAATGAGTGAGGAAAGATTGACCAAGAGGATATATGTGTCGGAGGTGGAGGGAACGAGGAGAAGAGGGAGACCAAATTGGAGGTGGAAAGATGGAGTGAAAAAGATTTTGTGTGATTGGGGCCTGAACGTGCAGGAGGGTGAAAGGAGGGCAAGGAATAGAGTGAAGTGGAGCGATGTGGTATACCGGGGTTGACGTGCTGTCAGTGGATTGAATCAAGGCATGTGAAGCGTCTGGGGTAAACCATGGAAAGCTGTGTAGGTATGTATATTTGCGTGTGTGGACGTATGTATATACATGTGTATGGGGGTGGGTTGGGCCATTTCTTTCCTCTGTTTCCTTGTGCTACCTCACAAACGCGGGAGACAGCGACAAAGCAAAAAAAAAAAAAAAAAAAAAGAAATATATATATATATATATATATATATATATTCTTTTCTTTCTTTCAAACTATTCGCCATTTCCCGCATTAGCGAGGTAGCGTTAAGAACAGAGGACTGGGCCTTTGAGGGAATACCCTCACCTGGCCCAATTCTCTGTTCCTTCTTTTGGAAATTTAAAAAAAACGAGAGGGGAGGATTTCCAGCCCCCCGCTCCCTCCCCTTTTAGTCGCCTTCTACAACACGCAGGGAATACGTGGGAAGTATTCTTTCTCCCCTATCCCCAGGGATATATATATATATATATATATATATATATATATATATATATATATATATATATATATATATATATATATATTTCTTTTTCTTTCTTTCAAACTATTCGCCATTTCCCGCATTAGCGAGGTAGCGTTAAGAACAGAGGACTGGGCCTTGAGGGAATACCCTCACCTGGCCCAATTCTCTGTTCCTTCTTTTGGAAAATTAAAAAAAAAAAAAAAAAAAAAAAAAAAAACGAGAGGGGAGGATTTCCAGCCCCCCGCTCCCTCCCCTTTTAGTCGCCTTTTACGACACGCAGGGAATACGTGGGAAGTATTCTTTCTCCCCTATCCCCAGGGATATATATATATTTTTTTTTTATACCTCGTCGCTGTCTCCCGCGGTTGCGAGGTAGCGCAAGGAAACAGACGAAAGAAATGGCCCAACCCCCCCCATACACATGTACATACACACGTCCACACACGCAAATATACATACCTACACAGCTTTCCATGGTTTACCCCGGACGCTTCACATGCCTTGATTCAATCCACTGACAGCACGTCAACCCCTGTATACCACATCGCTCCAATTCACTCTATTCCTTGCCCTCCTTTCACCCTCCTGCATGTTCAGGCCCCGATCACACAAAATCCTTTTCACTCCATCTTTCCACCTCCAATTTGGTCTCCCTCTTCTCCTCGTTCCCTCCACCTCCGACACATATATCCTCTTGGTCAATCTTTCCTCACTCATTCTCTCCATGTGCCCAAACCATTTCAAAACACCCTCTTCTGCTCTCTCAACCACGCTCTTTTTATTTCCATACATCTCTCTTACCCTTACGTTACTTACTCGATCAAACCACCTCACACCACACATTGTCCTCAAACATCTCATTTCCAGCACATCCATCCTCCTGCGCACAACTCTATCCATAGCCCACGCCTCGCAACCATACAACATTGTTGGAACCACTATTCCTTCAAACATACCCATTTTTGCTTTCCGAGATAATGTTCTCGACTTCCACACATTTTTCAAGGCTCCCAAAATTTTCGCCCCCTCCCCCACCCTATGATCCACTTCCGCTTCCATGGTTCCATCCGCTGACAGATCCACTCCCAGATATCTAAAACACTTCACTTCCTCCAGTTTTTCTCCATTTAAACTCACCTCCCAATTGACTTGACCCTCAACCCTACTGTACCTAATAACCTTGCTCTTATTCACATTTACTCTTAACTTTCTTCTTCCACACACTTTACCAAACTCAGTCACCAGCTTCTGCAGTTTCTCACATGAATCAGCCACCAGCGCTGTATCATCAGCGAACAACAACTGACTCACTTCCCAAGCTCTCTCATCCCCAACAGACTTCATACTTGCCCCTCTTTCCAGGACTCTTGCATTTACCTCCCTAACAACCCCATCCATAAACAAATTAAACAACCATGGAGACATCACACACCCCTGCCGCAAACCTACATTCACTGAGAACCAATCACTTTCCTCTCTTCCTACACGTACACATGCCTTACATCCTCGATAAAAACTTTTCACTGCTTCTAACAACTTGCCTCCCACACCATATATTCTTAATACCTTCCACAGAGCATCTCTATCAACTCTATCATATGCCTTCTCCAGATCCATAAATGCTACATACAAATCCATTTGCTTTTCTAAGTATTTCTCACATACATTCTTCAAAGCAAACACCTGATCCACACATCCTCTACCACTTCTGAAACCGCACTGCTCTTCCCCAATCTGATGCTCTGTACATGCCTTCACCCTCTCAATCAATACCCTCCCATATAATTTACCAGGAATACTCAACAAACTTATACCTCTGTAATTTGAGCACTCACTCTTATCCCCTTTGCCTTTGTACAATGGCACTATGCACGCATTCCGCCAATCCTCAGGCACCTCACCATGAGTCATACATACATTATATAACCTTACCAACCAGTCAACAATACAGTCACCCCCTTTTTTAATAAATTCCACTGCAATACCATCCAAACCTGCTGCCTTGCCGGCTTTCATCTTCCGCAAAGCTTTTACTACCTCTTCTCTGTTTACCAAATCATTTTCCCTAACCCTCTCACTTTGCACACCACCTCGACCAAAACACCCTATATCTGCCACTCTGTCATCAGACACATTCAACAAACCTTAAAAATACTCACTCCATCTCCTTCTCACATCACCGCTACTTGTTATCACCTCCCCATTTACGCCCTTCACTGAAGTTCCCATTTGCTCCCTTGTCTTACGCACCCTATTTACCTCCTTCCAGAACATCTTTTTATTCTCCCTAAAATTTACTGATAGTCTCTCACCCCAACTCTCATTTGCCCTTTTTTTCACCTCTTGCACCTTTCTCTTGACCTCCTGTCTCTTTCTTTTATACTTCTCCCACTCAATTGCATTTTTTCCCTGCAAAAATCGTCCAAATGCCTCTGTCTTCTCTTTCACTAATACTCTTACTTCTTCATCCCACCACTCACTACCCTTTCTAAACAGCCCACCTCCCACTCTTCTCATGCCACAAGCATCTTTTGCGCAATCCATCACTGATTCCCTAAATACATCCCATTCCTCCCCCACTCCCCTTACTTCCATTGTTCTCACCTTTTTCCATTCTGTACACAGTCTCTCCTGGTACTTCCCCACACAGGTCTCCTTCCCAAGCTCACTTACTCTCACCACCTTCTTCACCCCAACATTCACTCCTCTTTTCTGAAAACCCATACTAATCTTCACCTTAGCCTCCACAAGATAATGATCAGACATCCCTCCAGTTGCACCCCTCAGCACATTAACATCCAAAAGTCTCTCTTTCGCACGCCTGTCAATTAACACGTAATCCAATAACGCTCTCTGGCCATCTCTCCTACTTACATAAGTATACTTATGTATATCTCGCTTTTTAAACCAGGTATTCCCAATCATCAGTCCTTTTTCAGCACATAAATCTACAAGCTCTTCACCATCTCCATTTACAACACTGAACACCCCATGCATACCAATTATTCCCTCAACTGCCACATTACTCACCTTTGCATTCAAATCACCCATCACTATAACCCGGTCTCGTGCATCAAAACCGCTAACACACTCATTCAGCTGCTCCCAAAACACTTGCCTCTCATGATCTTTCTTCTCATGCCCAGGTGCATATGCACCAATAATCACCCACCTCTCTCCATCAACTTTCAATTTTACCCATATCAATCGAGAATTTACTTTCTTACATTCTATCACATACTCCCACAACTCCTGTTTCAGGAGTATCGCTACTCCTTCCCTTGCTCTTGTCCTCTCACTAACCCCTGACTTCACTCCCCAGACATTTCCAAACCACTCTTCCCCTTTACCCTTGAGCTTCGTTTCACTCAGAGCCAAAACATCCAGGTTCCTTTCCTCAAACATACTACCTATCTCTCCTTTTTTCACATCTTGGTTACATCCACACACATTTAGGCACCCCACTCTGAGCCTTCGAGGAGGATGATCACTCCCCGCGTGACTCCTTCTTCTGTTTCCCATTTTAGAAAGTTAATACAAGGAGGGGAGGATTTCCGGCCCCCCGCTCCCGTCCCCTCTAGTCGCTTTCTACGACACGCGAGGAATACGTATACGTATAAATATATATATATATATATATATATATTTATATATATTTTATTATACTTTGTCGCTGTCTCCCGCGTTTGTGAGGTAGCGCAAGGAAACAGACGAAAGAAATGGCCCAACCCACCCCCATACACATGTATATACATACACGTCCACACACGCAAATATACATACCCATACATCTCAATGTACACATATATGTACACACACAGACATATACATTTATACACATGTACATAATTCATACTGTCTGCCTTTATTTATTCCCATCGCCACCTCGCCACACATGGAATAATATCCCCCTCCCCCCTCATGTGTGGAAGGTAGCGTTAGGAAAAGACAAGAAAGGCCCCATTCGGTCACACTCAGTCTCTAGCTGTCATGTAATAATGCCCGAAACCACAGCTCCCTTTGCACATGTAGGCCCCACAGAACTTTCTATGATTTACCCCAGACGCTTCACATGCCCTGATTCACTCCATTGACAGCACGTCGACCCCGGCATACCACATCGATCCAATTTACTGTATTCCTTGCCCACCTTTCACCCTCCTGCATATTGAGGCCCCGATCACTGAAAATCTTTTTCACTCCATCTTTCCACCTCCAATTTGGTCTACCACTTATCCTTGTTCCCTTCACCTCCGACACATATATCCTCTTGGTCAGTCTTTCCTCACTCATTCTCTCCATGTGCCCAAACCATTTCAAAACACCGTCTTTTGCTCTCTCAACCACGCTCTTTTTATTTCCACACATCTCTCTTACCCTTACATTACTTACCCAATCACACCACCTCAAACCACATATTGTCCTCAAACATCTCATTTCCAGCACATCCACCCTCCCCTGCACAACTCTATCCATAACCCACGCCTCGCAACCATACAACATTGTTGGAACCACTATTCCTTCAAACATATCCATTTTTGCTTTCCGAGATAATGTTCTCAACTTCCAAACATTCTTCAAGGTTCCCAGGATTTTCGCCCCCTCCCCCACCCTATGATTCACTCCTGCTTCCATGGTTCCATCTGCTGCCAGATCCACTCCCAGATATCTAAAACACTTTACTTCCTACAGTTTTTCTCCACTCAAACTTACCTCCCAATTGACTTGACCCTCAACCCTACTGTACCTAATAACCTTGCTCTTATTCACATTTACTCTTAACTTTCTTCTTTCACACACTTTACCTAACTCAGTCACCAGCTTCTGCAGTTTCTCACATGAATCAGCCACCAGCGCTGTATCATCAGCGAACAAAAACCGACTCACTTCCCAAGCTCTCTCATCCACAACAGACTGCATACTTGCCCCTCTTTCCAAAACTCTTGGATTCACCTCCCTAACAACACCATCCATATACAAATTAAACAACCATGGAGACATCACACACCCCTGCCGCACACCAACATTCACTGAGAACCAATCACTTTCTTCTCTTCCTACCCGTACACATGCCTTACATCCTATGTATTTCTCAAATAGATTCTTCAAAGCAAACACCTGATCCACACATCCTCTACCCCTTCTGTAACCACACTGCTTCTCCCCAACCAGGTACTCTGTACATGCCTTCACCCTCTCAATCAATACCCTCCCATATAATTTTCCAGGAATACTCAACAAACTTATACTTTTGTAATTTGAGCCCTCACTTTTATCCCCTTTGCCTTTGTACAATGGCACTATGCAAGCATTCCACCAAACCTTAGGCACCTCATCATGAGTCATACATACATTAAATAACCTCACCAACCAGTCAACAATACAGTCATCCCCTTTTTTAATAAATTCCATTGCAATACCATCCAAACCCGCTGCCTTTCCGGCTTTCATCTGCCGCAAAGCTTTTAATCCCTCTTCTCTGTTTACCAAATCATTCTCCCTAACCCTCTCACTTTGCACACCACCACAACCAAAACACCCTATATCTGCCACTCTATGATCAAACACATTCAACAAACCTTCAAAATACTCACTCCATCTCCTTCTCACATCACCACTACTTGTTATCACCTTCCCATTAGCCCCTTCACTGAAGTTCCCATTTGTTCCCTTGTCTTACACACTTTATTTACGTCCTTCCAAAACATCTTTTTATTCTCCCTAAAATTTGATGATACTCTCTCACCCAAACTCTCATTTACCCTCTTTTTTGCCTCTTGCACCTTTCTGTTGACCTCCTGCCTCTTTCTTTTATACATCTCCCACTCATTTGCATTATTTCCCTTCAAGAATTGTCCAAATGCCCCTCTCTTCTCTTTCACTAACAATCTTACTTCTTCATCCCACCACTCGCTACCCTTTCTAATCTGCCCATCTCCCATGCTTCTCATGCCACAAGCCATTCATACTTTTAGTGGCCTCTCAACTATCATTTCCAGACTGAACAGCATAAAATTTTCCATATGCTGATCAGGACATGGTGAGACATTAAGGAAGCTAGTTTAAGATCATTGCCTTCACATTACAGAATCATTTTTGAAGCTGTGTTACTCTTACAAGATGATAGATACAGTATTATTGATGAAAACCTCTAATAACCATATTTGTATTAAAAAATAACACATACATAATACCACACACCTCATTAGGTTTCCCTGGCAGTACTCATAGAGTATCTCATAAGCCTGACAGTTTTGTAGTCTAACCTCAAATTTGCAGAGAACATGTAAACATTGCTTTACTAGGTTGAGTTGTAAATTATTTGAGAATATCTCACACATTGTAAAGGGGATACTGCTGTGCTGCAATAAAAGATTTAAAGAGGTTCTTTTCAGTGTATTCTTATATGTTATGCTTTTGCTAAATGTTTATCTATTAGGTATCATAATTCTGGGACTAACTTGAAATTTTTGGGACTAACTTGAAATTTTAAAATCAGGATTTAGGTATATATGATATGAATTTGCCTTAAATAGTTATAATAGTATAGATTTATCATAAGTGAGGAATACCTCAAAATAAGTCTTTTCATGAAATCTTTTTTTTTTTTTTTAAATAGGTTAAGAAGCCTCCTCAAGATGAAAACTTTGAAGAGCTGACAGAGCCTTCAAGGTTCCCTGTGCCAGAATCACCTAAAGCAAGTACAGGTGGATCAGCTCTCAGAAAGACTCAAAGGTTACCCAGTTCCTTAAAGACACAGTTGCTTCAAGTGCAAGAGTGCTTGACCCCACCCAAATCATGGTTGTCACCTAATAAAAAGCAAAAGCCCACATTAGAGAACAAGAGGGACCAGAAAGTGGAGGGGAGATTTAAAAGACCTCATCCAGTGGTTGACTTGTGTGAAACAAGAGATGAAATTCAGAAAAAGCCAAGAAAACCAGTCTCATTCATGTATAGCCCCTCAGGGTAGAGAATACAAAAGAAGACTAACATCAGTCAGGTTAGCAGAAATCAAACCTCATCCCATTCACCTTAATGTACACCTAACTACAAACCCCATGAACCATAATCCCTCATTTAGGTGTATGGTTAATTTGATGTAAAATGGCAAGGTAGCTACTGCCAAAGAAAGAGATTTGTTACAGTAGCACAGATTGCTAGAGAATGGAAAAGCTTTTAGGATAAATATTTAATTTTAAATAAAGTGCATAAGTCAAGAGAACAAATGGGAACATCGGTGAAAGGGGCTAATGGGGAGGTAATAACAAGTAGTGGTGAAGTGAGGAGATGGAGTGAGTATTTTGAAGGTTTGTTGAATGTGTTGGATGATAGAGTGGCAGATATAGGGTGTTTTGGTCGAGGTGGTGTGTGAAGTGAGAGGGTCAGGGAGAATGGTTTGGTAAACAGGGAAGAGGTAGTGAAAGCTTTGCAGAAGATGAAAGCCGGCAAGGCGGTGGGTTTGGATGGTAATGTGGTGGAATTTATATAAAAAAAAAGTGGGTGACTGTGTTGTTGACTGGTTGGTAAGGATATTGAGTGTATTTATGGTTCATGAAGTGCCTGAGGATTGGCAGAATGCATGCATAGTGCCATTGTACACATGCAAAGGGGATAAAGGTGAGTGTTCAAATTACAGAGGTGTAAGTTTGCTGAGTATTCCTGGGAAATTATATGGGAGGGTATTGATTGAGAGGGTAAAGGCATATATGGAGCATCAGATTGGGTAGGAGCAGTGTGGTTTCATAAGTGGTAGACGATGTGTGAATCAGGTGTTTGCTTTGAAGAATGTATGTGAAAAATACTTAGAAAAACAGATGGATTTGTATGTAGCATATATGGATCCGGAGAAGGCATATGATTGAGTTGACAGAGATGCTTTGTGGAAGGTATTAAGAGTATATGTTATGGGAGGTAAGTTGCTAGAAGCAGTGAAAAGTTTTTATCATGGATGTAAGGCATGTGTATGAATAGGAAGAGAGGGAAATGATTGGTTCTCAGTGAATGTCAGTTTGCGGCAGGGGTGCGTGATGTCTTCATGGTTGTTTAATTTGTTTATGGATGGGGTAGTTAGGGAGGTTAATGCAAGAGTTTTGGAGAGAGGGGCAACTATGCAGTCTGTTGTGGATGAGAGGGCTTGGGAAGTGAGACAGTTGTTGTTTGCTGATGATACAGAACTGGTGGCTGATTCAAGTGAGAAACTGCAGAAGTTGGTGACTGAGTTTGGTAATGTGTGAGAGGAAAGCTGAGAGTAAATGTGAATGAGAGTTGGGTAATTAGGTTCAGTAGGGTTGAGGGACAAGTTGATTGGGAGGTGGGGTTGAATGGAGAGAAACTGGAGGAAGTGAAGTGTTTTAGATATCTGGGATTGGATTTAGCAGCGGATGGAATCATGGAAGCGGAAGTGAGTTACAGGGTGGGGGAGGGGGTGAAGGTTCTAGGAGCGTTGAATAATGTGTGGAAGGAAAGAACATTATCTCAGATAGCAAAAATGGATGTGTTTGAAGGAATCATGGTTCCAGCAATGACGTGTTGTTGTGAGGCATTGGCTATGGAAGGGGTTGTGCGGAGGAGGGTGGATGTGTTGGGGGTGAGGTGTTTGGGGGCGGCATGTGATGTGAGGTGGTTTGGACGGTGGGGGGGGGGGTAAGAGAGATGTGTGGTATTAAGGAGAGTGTGGTTGAGATAGCAGAAGAGGGTGTATTAAAATGGTTTGATCACATGGAGAGAATGAGTGGGGAAAGATTGACAAAGAGGATATATGTGGCAGAGGTGGAGAGAACGAGGAGAGGTGGGAGACCAAGTAGGAGGTGGGGGATGGAGTGAAGAAGATTTTGAGCGATCGGGGCCTGAAGATAGAGGAGGGTCAAAGGCGTGCAGGGAGTGGAATGGATTGGAGCGATGTGGTGTGCCGGGGTTTGCGTGCTGTCAGTGGATTGAACTAAGGCATGTGGGCTGAGGGGGGTTTTGTGGGGCCTGGATGTGGAAAGGGAGCTGTGGTTTCGGTGCATTACACATGACAGCTAGAGACTGAGTGTGGACAAATGTGGCATTTGTTGTCTTTTCCTAGCGCTAGCTCGCACGCATGAGAAGGGGGTAGGGTTCTGTTTTTCATGTGTGGCAGGGTGGCAACAGGAATGGATAAAGGCAGCAAGTATGAATATGTACCTGTGTATATATATGTATATGTCTGTGTATGTATACGTTGAAATGTATAGGTATGTATATATGCGTGGGTGGGTGTTTATGTATATACATGTGTATTTTGGTGGGTTGGGCCATTCTTTCGTATGTTTCCTTGCGCTACCTCACTAATGCGGGAGACAGCGACTAAGTATGAATAAAAAAAAATAAATAATCTATGTTGCGCTTCAAACCTCTGGTTATTTTAAACCCAGATCTATTCGCCATTTCCTGTTTTATCGAGGTAGCGTTAAAAACAGAGGACTGAGCCTTTAAGGGAAATCCTCACTTGGCCTCTTTCTCTGTTCCTTCTTTTGGAAAATTAAAAACGAGAGGGGATGATTTCCAGCCCCCTGCTCCCTCCCTTTTAGTCGCCCTCTACAACATGCAGGGCATACATGGGAAGTATTCATTCTTCCCTCTCCCCAGGGATGATATATATAGATACAGGGCATGTGAAGCTTCTGGGGTAAACCATGGGAAGTTTTGTCAGGCCTGGAAGTGGAAAGGGAGCTGTGGTTTTGGTGCATTATACATGACAGCTAGAGACTGAGTGTGAATGAATGTGGCCTTTGCTGTCTTTTCCTAGCGCTACCTCGCGCACATGCGGGGGGAGGGGGGTTGTCATTTCATGTGTGGCGGGGTGGCAACGGGAATGAATAAGGGCAGACTATGAATTATGTACATGTGTATTTGTCTGTGTGTGTATATATATGTATACGTTAAGATGTATAGGTATGTATATGTGCATGTGTGGACATGTATGTATATACATGTGTATGTGGGTGGGTTGGGCCATTCTTTCGTCTATTTCCTTGCGCTACCTCACTAACGCGGAAGACAGCGTGTGTGAAAGTGTGTGAAAGAAGAAAGTTAAGAGTAAATGTGAATAAGAGCAAGGTTATTAGGTACAGTGGGGTTGAGGGTCAAGTCAATTGGGAGGTGAGTTTGAATGGAGGAAAACTGGAGGAAGTGAAGTGTTTTAGATATCTGGGAGTGGATCTGGCAGCGGATGGAAACATGGAAGCGGAAGTGGATCAAAGGGTGGGGGAGGGGGCGAAAATTCTGGGAGCCTTGAAGAATGTGTGGAAGTCGAGAACATTATCTCGGAAAGCAAAAATGGGTATGTTTGAAGGAATAGTGGTTCCAACAATGTTGTATGGTTGCGAGGCGTGGACTATGGATAGAGTTGTGCGCAGGAGGATGGATGTGCTGGAAATGAGATGTTTGAGGACAATGTGTGGTGTGAGGTGGTTTGATCGAGTAAGTAACGTAAGGGTAAGAGAGATGTGTGGAAATAAAAAGAGCGTGGTTGAGAGAGCAGAAGAGGGTGTTTTGAAATGGTTTGGTCACATGGAGAGAATGAGTGAGGAAAGATTGACCAAGAGGATATATGTGTCGGAGGTGGAGGGAACGAGGAGAAGAGGGAGACCAAATTGGAGGTGGAAAGATGGAGTGAAAAAGATTTTGTGTGATCGGGGCCCGAACATGCAGGAGGGTGAAAGGAGGGCAAGGAATAGAGTGAATTGGAGCGATGTGGTATACCGGGGTTGACGTGCTGTCAGTGGATTGAATCAAGGCATGTGAAGCGTCTGGGGTAAACCATGGAAAGCTGTGTAGGTATGTATATTTGCGTGTGTGGACGTATGTATATACATGTGTATGGGGGTGGGTTGGGCCATTTCTTTCGTCTGTTTCCTTGCGCTACCTCGCAAACGCGGGAGACAGCGACAAAGCAAAAAAAAAAAATAGTTTGGAAACTTTCTTACAGACCTGTTTAAGGAAAATTACAAGATTTTATGGATTTATATTGGGTCTGTGGGGCCTGGATGTGGAAAGGGATCGTGTGAACGAATGTGGCCTTTTTGTCTTTTCCTGGTGCTACCTCACTGGGGGAGATGATGTTTCTTGTGTGGAGGGGTGGTGACGGGAATGGATGAAGGCAGCAAGTATGAATATGCACATGTGTATATATGTATGTCTGTGTATGTATACATATGTATATGTTGAAATGTATATGTATGTATATGTGCATGTATGGGCGTTTATGTATATATATGTGTATGTGAGGGGTTGGGCCATTCTTCATCTGTATCCTTGCACTATCTCACTGACGTGGGCAACAGTAATTAACTGTAATGTAGAACATATATTGGTTCAAAACTAGATGTGGAGATAGTCTTTGACTAAAATATTTGAAAAAGACTGCCCTAAATGCTCTTCTCAGAATGTAGATGTCATTTTAAGATTGAGACAGGGTGTTGAGAGCAGGAAAAAAAAATTTAAGCTTAAGTGTTTTGGACTCTGTATTAGAAGTTGGACGGCCATCTGTGTTTTTTCATATACATGTACTAAAATTTTCTTGTAACCCCCTGTTCTGTAATAACTTTGCAGAGTTACTGGGAATCTCTTGGAAAATCTAAAAGCCAAACCATTCTAACACACCCTGGTCAGCTGTCATTCCTTGAACAATTAACCCACCTCACACCATGAGGCATATCATTTTCAACATATCCACTCCCTTTCTTTTGTGTTTAAGAGCCTAAGACTTGCATCCATACGACACTGTCAGAACCACAGTACCTTAAGATATACACTTTGTGCTGAGAATGACCTCTCCCTCCTACACACTTATTATTGCATCCAGGACCTTAGCCTTTTCTTACTCCATGACTCACTTCTCCTCCTTTGTTTAATTTACTGCTATGTCCATTCTCAGTTACATGAAGCACTCTCCATTCAATCTCGATTCAGACCATCCTGTCTTGCCACCCTCATACACATTACGCTAATTTTGTTCATGTTAACTCCCAACCTCCTTTTATAAAAACATCCATACTTGACCGATACAAGGCTTATGGTCCTGATGAAATTTCACCATTATTTGCCGAAAGGTGTGTGCAGATACACTCGATTAACCTCTCTAAATATAGTTCAAAATGTCACTGGCAAGAATTAAAGTGCCAAGGGACTGGAAAAGGGCAAACTTCATACCTAAATGTAAGAAAGGAGACTGGGAACAGGTACTGAACTACACACCATTGTCTTTATGAAAAAAAGATGAGAAAGTAAATGGGTGACTTTCTGCAGAGGGAAACTACTTACGTGAGTGAAAGCAAGGTTTTAGGGAAAGATCATGTGTAAGAAGCCTCTTAGATTTCTACAAATGAGTGAGCTCCTGTCTTAAACAAAAGCAAAGGCTTGTTGATTGTTTGCTGGAATACATTTGACTGAACAGCACGGTAAGCTGATTAAGAAACTGGATCAGCAGTTTGCAATCTTTTTTCAGCACATAACTCCACAAGCTCTTCACCATTTCCATTTATATCACTGAAAACCCTATGTGAACCAAATATACCCTTAACTGCCACATTACTTACCTTTGTATTTAAGTCACCCATCACTAATACCCTTTCCCATGCACCAAAACTCCTGACACACACACACTCTGCTGTTCCCAAAACTCTTGCCTCTCATGATCTTCTTTTGGCCAAGTGCATAATCACCAGTAATCACACATCTCTTGCCATCCACTTTCAGTTTTACCCACATCAATCTAGAACTTACTTCCATACACTTTATCATACACTCCCACAGCTCCTGCTTCAGTAGTGCTACTCCTTCCTTAGTTCTTGTCCTTTCATCAACCCCTAACTTAGACATTTCCAAACTATTCTTCCCCTTTACTCTTAAAGTTCATTTTGCTCAGAGCCAGAACATCCGGGTTTTTTCCTCAAATGTACTACCTTTCTCTCCTCTTTGCTCATTTTGATTAAAGCCACACATTCAGTTGAATACACCCCTATCTGAGCCTTAGAGGAGGATGAGCACTCCCTGCCTGGCTCCTCTTTCTTCTTTTAGAAATTGTAATAAGAAGATGAGGCTTTCCAGCCCCATGCTCACACTACCTTTTGTTGCCTTTTATGACAGGCAAAGAATACAGAGGTAGAATTCCTTCTCTCCTACCTCAGGGATAATATATATATGTATGTATGGACCACGGTGAAGTGCTTGAGGATTGGCAGAATGCATACATAGTTCCATTGTAGAAAGGGAAAGGGGATAAAGGTGAGTGTTCAAACTACAGAGGCATAAGTTTGTTGAGTATTCTTGGGAAATTATATGGGAGGATATTGATTGAGAGGGTGAAAACATGTACAGAGCATCAAATTGGAGAAGAACAGTGTGGTTTCAGAAGTGGTAGAGGATGTGTGGATCAGGAGTTTGCTTTAAAGAATGTTTGTGATAAATACTTAGAAAACATATGGCTTTGTATGTGGCATTTATGGATCTGGAGAAGGCACATGGTAGGGTTGATATAGATGCTTTGTGGAAGGTTTTACGAGTATATGGTGCGAGAGGTAAGTTGCCGGAAGCAGTGAAAAGTTTTTACCAAGGCTTGTGTACGAGTAGGAAGAGAGGACAGTGATTTGTCCCCAGTGAAGGTCAGTCTGTGGCAGGGGTGTGTGTTGTCCCCATGGTTGTATAATTTGTTTATGGATGGGGTGGTTAGGGAGGTAAATGCAAGAGTTTTTGAGAGAGGGGTGAGTATGCAGAATGTTAGGGATGAGAGGGCCTGGGAAGGAAGTCAGTTGTTGTTCGCCGATGATACAGCTCTAGTGGTTGATTCATGTGAGAAACTGCAGGAGCTTGTGGCTGAGTTTGGAAAAGTGTGAAAGGAGAAAGTTGAGAGTAAATGTGAATAAGAGCAAGGTAATTAGGTTCAGTAGGGTTGAGAGATAAGTTAATTGGGATGTAAGTTTGAATGGAGAAAAATCGCAGGAAGTGGAGTGTTTTAGATATCTGGGAGTGGACTTAGTAGCAGATGGAAACATGAAAGTGGAAGTGAGTCACAGGGTGGGGGAAGGGGCAAAGGTTTTGGGAGCAATGAAGAGTGTGTGAAAGGAGAGAATGTTATCTCGGAGAGCAAAAATGGGTAAGTTTGAAGGAATAGTAGTTCCAACAGTGTTATATGGTTGCGAGGCATGGGCTATAGATAGGGTTGTACGGAGCAGGGTGGAAATGATATGTTTGGGGACAATATGTGGTGTGAGTTGGTTTTATCGAGTAAGTAATGAAAGGATAAGAGAGATGTGTGGAAATAAAAAGAGTGTGGTTGAGAGAGAGAAGAGGGTGTGTTAAAATGGTTTGGACATATGGAGAAAATGAGTGAGGAAAGATTGACAAAGAGGATATATGTATTAGAGGTGGAGGGAAGAAGGAGAAGCGGAAGATTAAACTGGAGGTGGAAGGATGGAGAGAAAAAGATTTTGAGCAATCGTGACCTGAAAATGCAGAAGGGTGAGAGGCGTGGAAGGATTTGAGAGAATTGGAACAATGTGGTATCCTGGGGTCGACATGCTGTCAATGGACTGAACCAGGGCATGTGAAGCGTCTGGGGTAAACCATGGAAAGATTGGTGGGGCCTGGATGGGTAATAGTGAGCTGTGGTCTCAGTGTATTACACATGACAAACAGAGACTGAGTGTGAACGAATGTGGCCTTTTTTGCCTGTTTTCCTGGTGTTACCTTGCTGAAGTGGGGGGTTGCGATGCTCTTTCCTGTGGGGCTGGGCCAAGAATGGTTGAAGGCAAGCATCTTTTGCACATGCCATCACTGCTTCCCTAAATACATCCTATTTCTCACCCACTCCCCTAACGGCATTTGCTCTTACATATTGCCATTTAACACTCAATCTCTCCTGGTACTTTCTCTTTCTTTCATACTATTCACCATTTCCCGCGTTAGTGAGGTAGCGTTAAGAACAGAGGACTGGACCTTTGAGGGAATATTCTCACCTGGCCCCCTTCTCTGTTTCTTCCTTTGGGGGGGGGGGAAAAAAAAAATGAGAGGGGAGGACTTCCAGCCCCCCGCTCCCTTCCCTTTTAGTCGCCTTCTACAACACACAGGGAATATGTGGGAAGTATTCTTTCTCCCTTATCCCCAGGGATACAGTACTTTCTCACACACACACACACACATATATTATTATTTTTTTTTTATTATACTTTGTCGCTGTCTCCCGCGTTTGCGAGGTAGCGCAAGGAAACAGACGAAAGAAATGGCCCAACCCACCCCCATACACATGTATATACATACGTCCACACACGCAAATATACATACCTACACAGCTTTCCATGGTTTACCCCAGACGCTTCACATGCCCTGATTCAATCCACTGACAGCACGTCAACCCCGGTATACCACATCGCTCCAATTCACTCTATTCCTTGCCCTCCTTTCACCCTCCTGCATGTTCAGGCCCCGATCACACAAAATCTTTTTCACTCCATCTTTCCACCTCCAATTTGGTCTCCCTCTTCTCCTCGTTCCCTCCACCTCCGACATATATATCCTCTTGGTCAATCTTTCCTCACTCATTCTCTCCATGTGACTAAACCATTTCAAAACACCCTCTTCTGCTCTCTCAACCACGCTCTTTTTATTTCCACACATCTCTCTTACACTTACATTACTTACCCGATCAAACCACCTCACACCACATATTGTCCTCAAACATCTCATTTCCAGCACATCCACCCTCCCCCGCACAACTCTATCCATAACCCACGCCTCGCAACCATACAACATTGTTGGAACCACTATTCCTTCACACATATCCATTTTTGCTTTCCGAGATAATGTTCTCGACTTCCAAACATTCTTCAAGGCTCCCAGGATTTTCGCCCCCTCCCCCACCCTATGATTCACTTCTGCTTCCATGTTTCCATCCGCTGCCAAATCCACTCCCAGATATCTAAAAGACTTCACTTCCTCCAGTTTTTCTTCATTCAAACTTACCTCCCAATTGACTTGACCCTCACCCCTACTGTACCTAATATTATTACCTTGCTCTTATTCACATTTACTCTCAACTTTCTTCTTTCACACACCTTACCAAACTCAATCACCAGCTTCAGCAGTTTCTCACATGAATCAGCCACCGGCGCTGTATCATCAGCGAACAACAGCTGACTCACTTCCCAAGCTCTCTCATCCACAACAGACTGCATACTTGCCCCTCTTTCCAAAACTCTTGCATTCACCTCCCTAACAGCCCCATCCATAAACAAATTAAACAACCATGGAGACATCACACACCCCTGCCGCAAACCTACATTCACTGAGAACCAATCACTTTCCTCTCTTCCTACATGTACACATGCCTTATATCCTCGATAAAAACTTTCCACTGCTTCTAACAACTTGCCTCCCACACCATATATTCTTAATACCTTCCACAGAGCATCTCTATCAACTCTATCATATGTCTTCTCCAGATCCATAAATGCTACATACAAATCCATTTGCTTTTCTAAGTTTTTCTCACATACATTCTTCAAAGCAAAACACCTGATCCACACATCCTCTACCACTTCTGAAACCACACTGCTCTCCCCCAATCTGATGCTCTGCACATGCCTTCACCCTCTCAATCAATACCCTCCCATATAATTTACCAGGAATACTCAACAAACTTATACCTCTGTAATTTGAGCACTCACTCTTATCCCCTTTGCCTTTGTACAATGGCACTATGCAAGCATTCCACCAATCCTCAGGCACCTCACCATGAATCATACATACATTAAATAACCTTACCAACCAGTCAACAATACAGTTACCCCCTTTTTTAATAAATTCCACTGCAATACCATCCAAACCCGCTGCCTTGCCGGTTTTCATCTTCCACAAAGCTTTTGCTACCTCTTCTCTGTTTACCAAATCATTTTCCCTAACCCTCTCACTTTGCACACTACCTCGACCAAAACACCATATATCTGCCACTCTATCATCAAACACATTCAACAAACCTTCAAAATACTCACTCCATCTCCTTCTCACATCACCACTACTTGTTATCACCTCCCCATTAGCCCTCTTCACTGATGTTCCCATTTGCTCCCTTGTCTTACGCACTTTATTTACCTCCTTCCAAAACATCTTTTTATTCTCCCTAAAATTTAATGATACTCTCTCACCCCAACTCTCATTTGCCCTTTTTTTCACCTCTTGCACCTTTCTCTTGACCTCCTGCCTCTTTCTTTTATACATCTCCCACTCATTTGCCTTTTTTCCCTGCAAAAATTGTCTAAATGCCTCTCTCCTCTCTTTCGCTAATAATCTTACTTCTTCATCCCACCACTCACTACCCTTTCTAATCTGCCCACCTCCCATGCTTCTCATGCCACAAGCATCTTATGCGCAAGTCATCACTGCTTTCATAAATACATCCCATTCCTCCCCCACTCCCCTTACCTCCTTTGTTCTCACCTTTTTCCATTCTGTACTCAGTCCCTCCTGGTACTTCCTCACACAAGTCTCATTCCCAAGCTCACTTACTCTCACCACTCTCTTCACCCCAACATTCTCTCTTCTTTTCTGAAAACCTATACAAATTTTCACCTTCGCCTCCACAAGATAATGATCAGACATCCCTCCAGTTGCATCTCTCAGCACATTAACTTCCAAAAGTCTCTCTTTCACGCGCCTGTCAATTAACACGTAATCCAATAATGCTCTCTGGCCATCTCTCCTACTTACATATGTATACTTACGTATATCTCTCTTTTTAAACCAGGTATTCCCAATCACCAGTCCTTTTTCAGCACATAAATCTACAAGCTCTTCACCATTTCCATTTACAACACTGAACACCCCATGTATACCAATTATTCCCTCAACTGCCACATTACTCACCTTTGCATTCAAATCACCCATCACTATAACCCAGTTTTGTACATCAAAACCACTAACACACTCAGTCAGTTGCTCCCAAAACACTTGCCTCTCATAATCTTTCTTCTCATGCCCAAGTGCATATGCACCAATAATCACCCATCTCTCTCCATCAACTTTCAGTTTTACCCATATCAATCTAGAATTTACTTTCTTACACTCTATCACATACTCCCACCACTCCTGTTTCATGAGTAGTGCTACTCCTTCCCTTGCTCTTGTCCTCTCACAAATCCCTGACTTTACTCCCAAGACATTCCCAAACCACTCTTCCCCTTTACCCTTGAGCTTCGTTTCACTCAGAGCCAAAACATCCAGGTTCCTTTCCTCAAACATACTACCTATCTCTCCTTTTTTTCTCATCTTGGTTACATCCACACACATTTAGACACCCCAATCTGAGCCTTCGGGGAGGATGAGCACTCCCCGCATGACTCCTTCTTCTGTTTCCCCTTTTAGAAAGTTAAAATACAAGGAGGGGAGGGTTTCTGGCCCCACGCTCCCGTCCCCTTTAGTCGCCTTCTACGACATGTGAGGAATGCGTGGGAAGTATTCTTTCTCCCCTATCCCAGGGATATATATATACCATAATTTAATATGGGAATACCTGGTTTAAAAAGCGAGATATACATAAGTATACTTATGTAAGTAGGAGAGATGGCCAGAGAGCGTTATTGGATTACGTGTTAATTGACAGGCGCGCGAAAGAGAGACTTTTGGATGTTAATGTGCTGAGAGGTGCAACTGGAGGGATGTCTGATCATTATCTTGTGGAGGCTAAGGTGAAGATTTGTATGGGTTTTCAGAAAAGAAGAGTGAATGTTGGGATGAAGAGGGTGGTGAGAGTAAGTGAGTTTGGGAAGGAGACTTGTGTGAGGAAGTACCAGGAGAGACTGAGTACAGAATGGAAAAAGGTGAGAACAATGGAAGTAAGGGGAGTGGGGGAGGAATGGGATGTATTTAGGGAATCAGTGATGGATTGCGCAAAAGATGCTTGTGGCATGAGAAGAGTTCGAGGTGGGTTGATTAGAAAGGGTAGTGAGTGGTGGGATGAAGAAGTAAGAGTATTAGTGAAAGAGAAGAGAGAGGCATTTGGACAATTTTTGCAGGGAAAAAATGCAATTGAGTGGGAGATGTATAAAAGAAAGAGACAGGAGGTCAAGAGAAAGGTGCAAGAGGTGAAAAAAAGGGCAAATGAGAGTTGGGGTGAGAGAGTATCATTAAATTTTAGGGAGAATAAAAAGATGTTCTGGAAGGAGGTAAATAAAGTGCGTAAGACAAGGGAACAAATGGGAACTTCAGTGAAGGGCGCAAATGGGGAGGTGATAACAAGTAGTGGTGATGTGAGAAGGAGATGGAGTGAGTATTTTGAAGGTTTGTTGAATGTGTTTGATGATAGAGTGGCAGATATAGGGTGTTTTGGTCGAGGTGGTGTGCAAAGTGAGAGGGTTAGGGAAAATGATTTGGTAAACAGAGAAGAGGTAGTGAAAGCTTTGCGGAAGATGAAAGCCGGCAAGGCAGCAGGTTTGGATGGTATTGCAGTGGAATTTATTAAAAAAGGGGGTGACTGTATTGTTGACTGGTTGGTAAGGTTATATACTGTATGTATGACTCATGGTGAGGTGCCTGAGGATTGGCGGAATGCGTGCATAGTGCCATTGTACAAAGGCAAAGGGGATAAGAGTGAGTGCTCAAATTACAGAGGTATAAGTTTGTTGAGTATTCCTGGTAAATTATATGGGAGGGTATTGATTGAGAGGGTGAAGGCATGTACAGAGCATCAGATTGGGGAAGAGCAGTGTGGTTTCAGAAGTGGTAGAGGATGTGTGGCTCAGGTGTTTGCTTTGAAGAATGTATGTGAGAAATACTTAGAAAAGCAAATGGATTTGTATGTAGCATTTATGGATCTGGAGAAGGCATATGATAGAGTTGATAGAGATGCTCTGTGGAAGGTATTAAGAATATATGGTGTGGGAGGCAAGTTGTTAGAAGCAGTGAAAAGTTTTTATCGAGGATGTAAGGCATGTGTACGTGTAGGAAGAGAGGAAAGTGATTGGTTCTCAGTGAATGTAGGTTTGCGGCAGGGGTGTGTGATGTCTCCATGGTTGTTTAATTTGTTTATGGATGGGGTGGTTAGGGAGGTGAATGCAAGAGTTTTGGAAAGAGGGGCAAGTATGAAGTCTGTTGGGGATGAGAGAGCTTGGGAAGTGAGTCAGTTGTTGTTCGCTGATGATACAGCGCTGGTGGCTGATTCATGTGAGAAACTGCAGAAGCTGGTGACTGAGTTTGGTGAAGTGTGTGAAAGAAGAAAGTTAAGAGTAAATGTGAATAAGAGCAAGGTTATTAGGTACAGTAGGGTTGAGGGTCAAGTCAATTGGGAGGTGAGTTTGAATGGAGAAAAATTGGAGGAAGTGAAGTGTTTTAGATATCTGGGAGTGGATCTGGCAGCGGATGGAACCATGGAAGCGGAAGTGGATCATAGGGTGGGGGAGGGGGCGAAAATTCTGGGAGCCTTGAAGAATGTGTGGAAGTCGAGAACATTATCTCGGAAAGCAAAAATGGGTATGTTTGAAGGAATAGTGGTTCCAACACGGTTGCGAGGCGTGGGCTATGGATAGAGTTGTGCGCAGGAGGATGGATGTGCTGGAAATGAGATGTTTGAGGACAATGTGTGGTGTGAGGTGGTTTGATCGAGTAAGTAACGTAAGGGTAAGAGAGATGTGTGGAAATAAAAAGAGCGTGGTTGAGAGAGCAGAAGAGGGTGTTTTGAAATGGTTTGGTCACATGGAGAGAATGAGTGAGGAAAGATTGACCAAGAGAATATATGTGTCGGAGGTGGAGGGAACGAGGAGAAGAGGGAGACCTAATTGGAGGTGGAAAGATGGAGTGAAAAAGATTTTGTGTGATCGGGGCCTGAACATGCAGGAGGGGGAAAGGAGGGCAAGGCATAGAGTGAATTGGAGCGATGTGGTATACCGGGGTTGACGTGCTGTCAGTGGATTGAATCAAGGCATGTGAAGCGTCTGGGGTAAACCATGGAAAGCTGTGTAGGTATGTATATTTGCGTGTGTGGACGTATGTATATACATGTGTATGGGGGTGGGTTGGGCCATTTCTTTCGTCTGTTTCCTTGCGCTACCTCGCAAACGTGGGAGACAGCGACAAAGCAAAAAAAAAAAAAAAAAATTTATATATGAACTTAGAAACTATTCCTAATTCAGGAAAAACATTATTTACCTGATCAATCAATCTTAAAGAAAATAAAAGTTAAGCATCTCTAGTGCATATAATAAAAAAAGACATTATTTACTAGACTGGCCTGCCTTTAGTAAGTACAGTAAAGGGAAATATGAGTGCTTCTAAGTACTATGATCAAAGCAGTGAAAAGGTTAATGTGCAAAGTATTATTAAGAAGAAAGTTCATGTTTCTTTAGAGCATATTGGTCATGGGTTGAGGGTGTGTATGAAGGAATAAAAAAGGTTTTATGTACCTGGTCCTTCACATGGAATTAATAAAATGAGAAAAATTTAAGAAAAACTCTTCTGTATGGAAGTCCGCATAGGTCAAAGTTGAAAATATTTCTAAAGGTTATCATATGAGATGTAAAATAAAAATTGTCTGCATAAAGTTAATATTTATTTACATATAATACAGGTTCATTCTTTAAGAGATTGGGTTTTTGCCAACATTGTAGAAAATACACTAAAGAGGAAACTTTAAGCATTCTTCAGAGCTGAGGATATGAATACATTTATATACCATGCATTGTCATAAATGTTAAAAGAAATACTTAATAATAGTAAAGATAATCTCATAAAGAAATAATAGTAAATATAATCTAATAAAGAAAAACTTAAGTGCTAAAGATAATCTTATGTATCTTACGAAAAGCATGGCACCCTGTATTAATAAAGAGCAAAGAATAATTAAACAGAAATACTTCCTAATCTTCTGAAACAAAGAGTTTCTTTCTTTTCCTTTCAGCTTCTACCAAATCATTCTCTGTCAGAGACAGAGAAAGAGGAGGTATAAATGCACCAGCCACACAGCGATGTTCCTGATTTAAGAAATTAAACGTGGTGCATGCTGACTCAGTTGGCAAGACCTGCAAGGTAAAACATTGTGCTATAAGCATTCAGATGAATTCTTGAGGTAAATTCATTCATGATTTACTCTAATATTAGTTCATAGGTTTATGCCTTAATGATTCACAATACATGGATCTAATTTTCATTAACCCTTAAAGTGCTCTTATTGTCATCAAATGATCCACTGAGGAGGTTTCCCATCAATACATGCTGATTTAACCTTTTTTGACTAGATACCATAAGGATCTCCTCCATCACCAATGTGTGGGAAAACATTCTGGATGTAACCCCTATTACCAACATGGTTGTTAATCTGCACATCATGTATACACAATAACCTAGCCAAAAAAATACAGGTTGTTGGATAACCTACGTGATCAGGAGGACCACTTGGCATTTGTATTATGTGGCGTGGAAAGTGAAGAAGATTAACATCAAGGAATAAGTTGACTTGTGATTATGGAAAAATTACTACATTAGGAGCTACCAGGCCATTTATTCACATGGAAGAAACAACTATTCTTAATTTTCTCTCTGGAATCCTAGGATGATAAAGGACTTTGGTAACAGATGATAGGTAAAGAGCTAGAATGTTTTCAAAGAAAAATACCTCCAGTGTCTACGCCCACATGTCCTAACCATTCTCCTTCCCATGGTTTGGTGTGTGAGGTGTAATATTTCTAAGGACATTAATTCTATTCACCATCACTGTGCTTGTTTATGAAAAAATAAAGTTATGAAAGTAAGCTTTGGAAAAATTTCAATATCCTTTCCAAACATACTGGCTAATCTCACTCAAAACTTTAAGTATGCACAGTGCATATTTCTAGTCTTAGTCATGTCAATTATCACCAATGCTGTATCTATGTGATATAAAAGTTGAGTGAAAACAGTCGCCCAAGCCTCACTTCTTACTGAAAGCTATCAAATGTGTCAAACACGTCTCCTCTCAGCTGCAGTGGACCAAGCTAAAACAATATATTCATTTATTATACTTTGTCGCCGTCTCCCGCGTTAGTGAGGTAGCGCAAGGAAACATGAAAGAATGGCCCAATCCACCCACATACACATGTATATACATACATGTCCACACGCACATCTATACATACCTATACATCTCAACGTATACATGTATATACACACACACACACACATATACATATATACACGAACATAATTCATACTGTCTGCCCTTACTCATTCCTGTCGCCACCCCAGCACACGTGAAATAACAACCCCCTTCCCCTGCATGTGCACAAGGTAATGCTAGGAAAAGACAACAAACACCACATTTGTTCACACTCATTCTCTAGCTGTCATTTATAATGCAACGAAACCATAACCCACTTTCCACATCCAGGCCCCACAAAACTTTCCATGGTTTACCCCAGACGCTTCACATGCCCTGGTTCAATCCACAGACAGCACATCCACCCCAGTATACCACATTGTTCCAATTCACTCTATCCCTTGCACACCTTTCACCCTCCTGCATGTTCAGGCCCCGATCACTCAAAATCTTTTTCACTCCATCTTCCCACCTCCAATTTGGTCTCCAACTTCTCGTTCCCTCCACCTCTGACACATATATCCTCTTTGTCAATCTTTCCTCACTCATTCTCTCCATGTGACCAAATCATTTCAAAACAGCCTCTTCTGCTCTCTCAACCATACTCTTTTTATTACCACACATCTCTCTTACCCTTTCATTACTTACTAGATCAAACCACCTCACACCACATATTGTCCTCAAACATCTCGTTTCCAGCACATCCACCCTCCTCCGCACAATTCTATCTATAGCCCAAGCCTTGCAACTATATAACATTGTTGGAACCACTATTCCTTCAAACATACCCATCTTTACTTTCCAAGATAATACTCTCAACTTCTACACATTTTTCAATGCTCCCAGAACTTTTGCCCCCTCCCCCACCCTATGATTCGCTTCTGCTTCCATGGTTCCATCCACTGCCAAATTCACTCTCAAATATCTAAACACTTCACTTCCTCCAGTTTTTCTCCATTCAAACTTACCTCCCAGTTGACTTTTCCCTCAACCCTACTGTCCCTAATAACCTTGCTCTTATTCACATTTACTTTCAGCTTTCTTCTTTCACACACTTTATCAAACTCAGTCACCAGCTTCTGCACATTCTCATCCGAATCAGCCACCAGCGCTTTATCATCAGCGAACAACAACTGACTCACTTCCCAAGCTCTCTCATATACAACAGGCTGCATACTTGCCCCTCTTTCCAAAATTCTTGCATTCACCTCCTTAACAACCCCATCCATAAACAAATTAAACAACCATGGAGACATTACACACCCCTGCCACAAACCAACATTCACTGAGAACCAATTACTTTCCTCTCTTCCTACTTGTTCACGTGCTTTACATCCTCAATAAAAACTTTTCACTGCTTCTAACAACTTACCTCCCACACCATATATTCTTAATAACTTCCACACAGCATCTCTATCAACTCTATCATATGCCTTCTCCAGATCCATAAATGCTAAATACAAATCCATCATTTTTTATTTTTTTCTTTCACTTTGTCGCTGTCTCCTGCGTTAGCAAGGTAGCGCAAGGAAGCAGACGAAAGAATGGCCCAACCCACCCACATACACATGTATATACATACACGTCCACACACTCAAATATACATACACGTCCACACATGCAAATATACATACCTATACATCTCAACATATATATATATATATATATATATATATATATATATATATATATATATATATATATATACACACACACATAGACATATACATATATATACACATGTCCATAATTTCACCCTCCTGCATGTTCAGGCCCCAATCACTCAAAATCTTTCTCCCCTATCCCTGGGGATAGAGGATAAAGAATACTTCCCACACATTCCTCACGTGTCGTAAAAGGCGACTAAAGGGGACGGGAGCAGGGGGCTGGAAACCCTTCCCTCCTTGTATTTTAACTTTCTAAAAGGAGAAACAGAAGAAGGAGTCACACGGGGAGTGCTCATCCTCCTTGAAGGCTCAGATTGGGATGTCTAAATGTGTGTGGATGAAACCAAGATGAGAAAAAAGGAGAGATAGGTGTATATCTGAGGAAAGGAACCTGGATGTTTTGGCTCCGAGTGAAACGAAGCTCGAGGGTAAAGGGGAAGAGTGGTTTGGGAATCTCTTGGGAGTAAAGTCAGGGGTTAGTGAGAGGACAAGAGCAAGGGAAAGAGTAGCACTACTCCTGAAACAGGAGTGGTGGGAAAATATACATACCTATACATCTCAACATATACATATATATATATATATATATATATATATATATATATATATATATACACACACATAGACATATACATATATATACACATGTCCATAATTTCACCCTCCTGCATGTTCAGGCCCCAATCACTCAAAATCTTTCTCCCCTATCCCTGGGGATAGAGGATAAAGAATACTTCCCACACATTCCTCACGTGTCGTAAAAGGCGACTAAAGGGGACGGGAGCGGGGGGCTGGAAACCCTTCCCTCCTTGTATTTTAACTTTCTAAAAGGAGAAACAGAAGAAGGAGTCACACGGGGAGTGCTCATCCTCCTTGAAGGCTCAGATTGGGATGTCTAAATGTGTGTGGATGAAACCAAGATGAGAAAAAAGGAGAGATAGGTGTATATCTGAGGAAAGGAACCTGGATGTTTTGGCTCCGAGTGAAACGAAGCTCGAGGGTAAAGGGGAAGAGTGGTTTGGGAATCTCTTGGGAGTAAAGTCAGGGGTTAGTGAGAGGACAAGAGCAAGGGAAAGAGTAGCACTACTCCTGAAACAGGAGTATGTGATAGAGTGTAAGAAAGTAAACTCTAGATTGATATGGGTAAAACTAAAAGTTGATGGAGAGAGATGGGTGATTATTGGTGCATATGCACCTGGGCATGAGAAAAAAGATCATGAGAGGCAAGTGTTTTGGGTGCAGCTGAGTGAGTGTGTTAGTAGTTTTGATGCACAAGACCAGGTTATAGTGATGGACGATTTGAATGCAAAGGTGAGTAATGTGGCAGTTGAGGGAATAATTGGTGTAAATGGGTTGTTCAGTGTTGTTAATGGAAATGGTGAAGAGCTTGTAGATTTATGTGCTGAAAAAGGACTGGTGATTGGGAATACCTGGTTTAAAAAGATATACATAAGTATATGCAAGTAAGCAGGAGAGATGGCCAGAGAGCGTTATTGGATTATGTGTTAATTGATGGACGCGCAAAAGAGAGACTTTTGGATGTTAATGTGCTGAGAGGTGCAACTGGAGGGATGTCTGATCATTATCTTGTGGAGGCGAAGGTGAAGATTTGTAGAGGTTTTCAGAAAAGAAGAGAGAATTTTGGAGTGAAGAGAGTGGTGAGAATAAGTGAGCTTGGGAAGGAGACTTGTGTGAGGAAGTACCAGGAGAGACTGAGTACAGAATGGAAAAAGGTGAGAACAAAGGAGGTAAGGGGAGTGGGGAAGGAATGGCATGTATTTAGGGAATCAGTGATGGATTGCGCAAAAGATGCTTGTGGCATGAGAAGCATGGGAAGTGGGCAGATTAGAAAGGATAGTGAGTGGTGGGATGAAGAAGTAAGATTATTAGTGAAAGAGACGAGAGAGGCATTTGGACGATTTTTGCAGGGAAATAATGCAAATGAGTGAGAGATGTATAAAAGAAAGAGGCAGGAGGTCAAGAGAAAGGTGCAAGAGGTGAAAAAGAGGGCAAATGAGAGTTGGGGTGAGAGAGTATCATTAAATTTTAGGGAGAATAAAAAGATGTTTTGGAAGGAGGTAAATAAAGTGCGTAAGACAAGGGAGCAAATGAGAACTTCAGTAATGGGGGCTAATGGGGAGGTGATAACAAGTAGTGGTGATGTGAGGAGATGGAGTGAGTATTTTGAAGGTTTGTTGAATGTGTTTGATGATAGAGTGGCAGATATAGAGTGTTTTGATCGAGGTGGTGTGCAAAGTGAGAGGGTTAGGAAAAATGATTTGGTAAACAGAGAAGAGGCAGTAAAAGCTTTGCGGAAGATGAAAGCCGGCAAGGTAGCAGGTTTGGATGGTGCAGCAGTGGAATTTATTAAAAAAGGGGGTGACTGTATTGTTGACTGGTTGGTAAGGTTATTTAATGTATGTAATGATTCATGGTGAGGTGCCTGAGGATTGGCGGAATGCTTGCATAGTGCCATTGTACAAAGGCAAAGGGGACAAAGGTGAGTGCTCAAATTACAGAGGTATAAGTTTGTTGAGTATTCCTGGTAAATTATATGGGAGGGTATTGATTGAGAGGGTGAAGGCATGTACAGAGCATCAGATTGGGAGAGAGCAGTGTGGTTTCAGAAGTGGTAGAGGATGTGTGGATCAGGTGTTTTCTTTGAAGAATGTATGTGAGAAATACTTAGAAAAGCAAATGGATTTGTATGTAGCATTTACTGATCTAGAGAAGGCATATGATAGAGTTCATAGAGATGCTCTGTGGAAGGTATTAAGAATATATGGTGTGGGAGGCAAGTTGTTAGAAGCAGATAAAAATTTTTATGTAGGGTTAAGGCATGTGTACGTGTAGAAAGAGAGGAAAGTGATTGGTTCTCAGTGAATGTTGGTTTCCAGCAAGGGTGTGTGATGTCTCCATGGTTGTTTAATTTGTTTATAGATGGGATTGTTAGGGAGGTGAATGCAAGAGTTTTGGAAAATGGGGCAAGTATGCAGTCTGTTGTGGATGAGAGAGCTTGGGAAGTGAGTCAGTTGTTGTTCGGTGATGGTAGAGCGCTGGTGGCTGATTCATGTGAGAAACTGCAAAAGCTGGTGACTGAGTTTGGTAAGGTGTGTGAAAGAAGAAAGTTGAGAGTAAATGTGAATAAGAGCAAGGGTATTAGGTACAGTAGGGTTGAGGGTCAAGTCAATTGGGAGGTAAGTTTGAATGGAGAAAAACTGGAGGAAGTGAAGTGTTTTAGATATCTGGGAGTGGATTTGGCACCAGATGGAACCATGGAAGCCGAAGTGAATCATTGGGTGGGGAAGGGGGCGAAAATTCTGGGAGCTTTGAAGAATGTGTGGAAGTCGAGAACATTATCTCGGAAAGCAAAAATGGGTATTTTTGAAGGAATAGTGGTTCCAACAATGTTGTATGGTTGCGAGGCGTGGGCTATGGATAGAGTTGTGCGCAGGAGGGTGGATGTGCTGAAAATGAGATGTTTGAGGACAATGTGTGGTGTGAGGTGGTTTGATCGAGTAAGTAACGTAAGGGTAAAAGAGATGTGTGGAAACAAAGAGAGCGTGGTTGAGAGAGCAGAAGAGGGTGTTTTGAAATGGTTTGGGCACATGGAGAGAATGAGTGAGGAAAGATTGACCAAGAGGATATATGTGTCGGAGGTGGAGGGAACGAGGAGAAGTGGGAGACCAAATTGGAGGTGGAAGGATGGAGTGAAAAAGATTTTGTGTGATCGGGGCCTGAACATGCAGGAGGGTGAAAGGAGGGCAAGGATCGGTTGTGGTATACCGGGGTTGACGTGCTGTCACTGGATTGAATCAGGGCATGTGAAGCGTCTGGGGTAAACCATGGAAAGCTGTGTAGGTATGTATATTTGCGTGTGTGGACGTGTATGTATATACATGTGTATGGGGGTGGGTTGGGCCATTTCTTTCGTCTGTTTCCTTATGCTACCTCGCAAACACGGGAGACAGCGGCAAAAAAAAAAAAAATTATTTATTTATTTTGCTTTGTTGCTGTCTCCTGCGTTTGCGAGGTAGCGCAAGGAAACAGACGAAAGAAATGGCCCAACCCACCCCCATACACATGTATATACATACACGTCCACACACGCAAATATACATACCTATACATCTCAATGTACACATATATATACACACACAGACACATACATATATACCCATGCACACAATTCCCACTGTTTGCCTTTATTCATTCCCATCGCCACCTCGCCACACATGGAATACCATCCCCCTCCCCCCTCATGTGTGCGAGGTAGCGCTAGGAAAAGACAACAAAGGCCCCATTCGTTCACACTCAGTCTCTAGCTGTCATGCAATAATGCCCGAAACCACAGCTCCCTTTCCACATCCAGGCCCTAAACAACTTTCCATGGTTTACCCCAGACACTTCACATGCCCTGATTCAATCCACTGACAGCACGTCAACCCCTGTATACCACATCAATCCAATTCACTCTATTCCTTGCCCGCCTTTCATCCTCCTGCATGTTCAGGCCCCGATCACTCAAAATCTTTTTCACTCCATCTTTCCACCTCCAATTTGGTCTCCCACTTCTCGTTCCCTCCACCTCTGACACATATATCCTCTTGGTCAATCTTTCCTCACTCATTCTCTCCATGTGCCCAAACCATTTCAAAACAACCTCTTCTGCTCTCTCAACCACGCTCTTTTTATTTGCACACATCTCTCTCACCCTTACATTACTTACTCGATCAAACCACCTCACACCACACATTGTCCTCAAACATCTCATTTCCAGCACATCCACCCTCCTGCGCACAACTCTATCCATAGCCCACGCCTCACAACCATACAACATTGTTGGAACCACTACTCCTTCAAACATACCCATTTTTGCTTTCCGAGATAATGTTCTCGACTTCCACACATTCTTCAAGGCTCCCAGGATTTTCGCCCCCTCCCCCACCCTATGATTCACTTCCGCTTCCATGGTTCCATCCGCTGCCAGATCCACTCCCAGATATCTAAAACACTTTACTTCCTCCAGTTTTTCTCCATTCAAACTTACCTCCCAATTGACTTGACCGTCAACCCTACTGTACCTAATAACCTTGCTCTTATTCACATTTACTCTTAACTTTCTTCTTTCACACACTTTACCAAACTCAGTCACCAGCTTCTGCAGTTTCTCACATGAATCAGCCACCAGCGCTGTATCATCAGCGAACAACAACTGACTCACTTCCCAAGCTCTCTCTTCCACAACAGACTTCATACTTGCCCCTCTTTCCAAAACTCTTGCATTTACCTCTCTAACAACCCCATCCATAAACAAATTAAACAATCATGGAGACATCACACACCCCTGCCGCAAACCTACATTCACTGAGAACCAATCACTCTCCTCTCTTCCTACACGTACACATGCCTTACATCCTCGATAAAAACTTTTCACTGCTTCTAACAACTTGCCTCCCACACCATATGTTCTTAATACCTTCCACAGAGCATCTCTATCAACTCTATCATATGCCTTCTCCAGATCCATAAATGCTACATGCAAATCCATTTGCTTTTCTAAGTATTTCTCACATACATTCTTCAAAGCAAACACCTGATCCACACATCCTCTACCACTTCTGAAACCACACTGCTCTTCCCCAATCTGATGCTCTGTACATGCCTTCACCCTCTCAATCAATACCCTCCCATATAATTTACCAGGAATACTCAACAAACTTATGCCTCTGTAATTTGAGCACTCACTCTTATCCCCTTTGCCTTTGTACAATGGCACTATGCACGCATTCCTCCAATCCTCAGGCACATCACCATGAGTCATACATACATTAAATAACCTTACCAACCAGTCAACAATACAGTCACCCCCTTTTTTAATAAATTCCACTGCAATACCATCCAAACCTGCTGCCTTGCTGGCTTTCATCTTCCGCAAAGCTTTTACTACCTCTTCTCTGTTTACCAAATCATTTTCCCTAACCCTCTCACTTTGCACACCACCTTGACCAAAACACCCTATATCTGCCACTTTATCATCAAACACATTCAACAAACCTTCAAAATACTCACTCCATCTCCTTCTCACATCACCACTACTTGTTATCACCTCCCCATTAGCGCCCTTCACTGAAGTTCCCATTTGCTCCCTTGTCTTACGCACTTTATTTACCTCCTTCCAGAACATCTTTTTATTCTCCCTAAAATTTAATGATACTCTCTCACCCCAACTCTCATTTGTCCTCTTTTTCACCTCTTGCACCTTTCTCTTGACCTCTTGTCTCTTTCTTTTATACATCTCCCACTCAATTGCATTTTTTCCCTGTAAAAATCGTCCAAATGCCTCTCTCTTCTCTTTCACTAATAATCTTACTTCTTCATTCCAACACTCACTACCCTTTCTAATCAACCCACCTCCCATGCTTCTCATGCCACAAGCATCTTTTGCGCACTCCATCACTGATTTCCTAAATACATCCCATTCCTCCCCCACTCCCCTTACTTCCATTGTTTTCACCTTTTTCCATTCTGTACTCAGTCTCTCTGTACTCAGTCTCTCCTGGTACTTCCTCACACAAGTCTCCTTCCCAAGCTCACTTACTCTCACCACCCTCTTCACCCCAACATTCACTCTTCTTTTCTGAAAACCCATACAAATCTTCACCTTAGCCTCCACAAGATAATGATCAGACATCCCTCCAGTTGCACCTCTCAGCACATTAACATCCAAAAGTCTCTCTTTCCTGCGCCTGTCAATTAACACGTAATCCAATAACGCTCTCTTGCTATCTCTCCTACTTACATACGTATACTTATGTATTTTTTTTTTCTTTTTTTTGCTTTGTCGCTGTCTCCCGCGTTTGTGAGGTAGCGCAAGGAAACAGACAAAAGAAATGGCCCAACCCACCCCCATACACATGTATATACATACGTCCACACACGCAAATATACATACCTACACAGCTTTCCATGGTTTACCCCAGACGCTTCACATGCCCTGATTCAATCCACTGACAGCACATCAACCCCGGTATACCACATCGCTCCAATTCACTCTATTCCTTGCCCGCCTTTCATCCTCCTGCATGTTCAGGCCCCGATCACTCAAAATCTTTTTCACTCCATCTTTCCACCTCCAATTTGGTCTCCCACTTCTCGTTCCCTCCACCTCTGACACATATATCCTCTTGGTCAATCTTTCCTCACTCATTCTCTCCATGTGCCCAAACCATTTCAAAACAACCTCTTCTGCTCTCTCAACCACGCTCTTTTTATTTGCACACATCTCTCTCACCCTTACATTACTTACTCGATCAAACCACCTCACACCACACATTGTCCTCAAACATCTCATTTCCAGCACATCCACCCTCCTGCGCACAACTCTATCCATAGCCCACGCCTCACAACCATACAACATTGTTGGAACCACTACTCCTTCAAACATACCCATTTTTGCTTTCCGAGATAATGTTCTCGACTTCCACACATTCTTCAAGGCTCCCAGGATTTTCGCCCCCTCCCCCACCCTATGATTCACTTCCGCTTCCATGGTTCCATCCGCTGCCAGATCCACTCCCAGATATCTAAAACACTTTACTTCCTCCAGTTTTTCTCCATTCAAACTTACCTCCCAATTGACTTGACCGTCAACCCTACTGTACCTAATAACCTTGCTCTTATTCACATTTACTCTTAACTTTCTTCTTTCACACACTTTACCAAACTCAGTCACCAGCTTCTGCAGTTTCTCACATGAATCAGCCACCAGCGCTGTATCATCAGCGAACAACAACTGACTCACTTCCCAAGCTCTCTCTTCCACAACAGACTTCATACTTGCCCCTCTTTCCAAAACTCTTGCATTTACCTCTCTAACAACCCCATCCATAAACAAATTAAACAATCATGGAGACATCACACACCCCTGCCGCAAACCTACATTCACTGAGAACCAATCACTCTCCTCTCTTCCTACACGTACACATGCCTTACATCCTCGATAAAAACTTTTCACTGCTTCTAACAACTTGCCTCCCACACCATATGTTCTTAATACCTTCCACAGAGCATTTCTATCAACTCTATCATATGCCTTCTCCAGATCCATAAATGCTACATGCAAATCCATTTGCTTTTCTAAGTATTTCTCACATACATTCTTCAAAGCAAACACCTGATCCACACATCCTCTACCACTTCTGAAACCACACTGCTCTTCCCCAATCTGATGCTCTGTACATGCCTTCACCCTCTCAATCAATACCCTCCCATATAATTTACCAGGAATACTCAACAAACTTATGCCTCTGTAATTTGAGCACTCACTCTTATCCCCTTTGCCTTTGTACAATGGCACTATGCACGCATTCCTCCAATCCTCAGGCACCTCACCATGAGTCATACATACATTAAATAACCTTACCAACCAGTCAACAATACAGTCACCCCCTTTTTTAATAAATTCCACTGCAATACCATCCAAACCTGCTGCCTTGCTGGCTTTCATCTTCCGCAAAGCTTTTACTACCTCTTCTCTGTTTACCAAATCATTTTCCCTAACCCTCTCACTTTGCATACCACCTTGACCAAAACACCCTATATCTGCCACTTTATCATCAAACACATTCAACAAACCTTCAAAATACTCACTCCATCTCCTTCTCACATCACCACTACTTGTTATCACCTCCCCATTAGCGCCCTTCACTGAAGTTCCCATTTGCTCCCTTGTCTTACGCACTTTATTTACCTCCTTCCAGAACATCTTTTTATTCTCCCTAAAATTTAATGATACTCTCTCACCCCAACTCTCATTTGTCCTCTTTTTCACCTCTTGCACCTTTCTCTTGACCTCTTGTCTCTTTCTTTTATACATCTCCCACTCAATTGCATTTTTTCCCTGTAAAAATCGTCCAAATGCCTCTCTCTTCTCTTTCACTAATAATCTTACTTCTTCATTCCACCACTCACTACCCTTTCTAATCAACCCACCTCCCACGCTTCTCATGCCACAAGCATCTTTTGCGCACTCCATCACTGATTTCCTAAATACATCCCATTCCTCCCCCACTCCCCTTACTTCCATTGTTTTCACCTTTTTCCATTCTGTACTCAGTCTCTCTGTACTCAGTCTCTCCTGGTACTTCCTCACACAAGTCTCCTTCCCAAGCTCACTTACTCTCACCACCCTCTTCACCCCAACATTCACTCTTCTTTTCTGAAAACCCATACAAATCTTCACCTTAGCCTCCACAAGATAATGATCAGACATCCCTCCAGTTGCACCTCTCAGCACATTAACATCCAAAAGTCTCTCTTTCCTGCGCCTGTCAATTAACACGTAATCCAATAACGCTCTCTTGCTATCTCTCCTACTTACATACGTATACTTATGTATTTTTTTTTTCTTTTTTTTGCTTTGTCGCTGTCTCCCGCGTTTGTGAGGTAGCGCAAGGAAACAGACAAAAGAAATGGCCCAACCCACCCCCATACACATGTATATACATACGTCCACACACGCAAATATACATACCTACACAGCTTTCCATGGTTTACCCCAGACGCTTCACATGCCCTGATTCAATCCACTGACAGCACATCAACCCCGGTATACCACATCGCTCCAATTCACTCTATTCCTTGCCCTCCTTTCACCCTCCTGCATGTTCAGGCCCCGATCACACAAAATCTTTTTCACTCCATCTTTCCACCTCCAATTTGGTCTCCCTCTTCTCCTCATTCCCTCCACCTCCGACACATATATCCTCTTGGTCAATCTTTCCTCACTCATTCTCTCCATGTGCCCAAACCATTTCAAAACACCCTCTTCTGCTCTCTCAACCACGCTCTTTTTATTTCCACACATCTCTCTTACCCTTACGTTACTTACTCGATCAAACCACCTCACACCACACATTGTCCTCAAACATCTCATTTCCAGCACATCCATCCTCCTGCGCACAACTCTATCCATAGCCCATGCCTCGCAACCATACAACATTGTTGGAACCACTATTCCTTCAAACATACCCATTTTTGCTTTCCGAGATAATGTTCTCGACTTCCACACATTCTTCAAGGCTCCCAAAATTTTCGCCCCCTCCCCCACCCTATGATCCACTTCCACTTCCATGGTTCCATCCGCTGCCAGATCCACTCCCAGATATCTAAAACACTTCACTTCCTCCAGTTTTTCTCCATTCAAACTCACCTCCCAATTGACTTGACCCTCAACCCTACTGTACCTGATAACCTTGCTCTTTTTCACATTTACTCTTAACTTTCTTCTTTCACACACTTTACCAAACTCAGTCACCAGCTTCTGCAGTTTCTCACATGAATCAGCCACCAGCGCTGTATCATCAGCGAACAACAACTGACTCACTTCCCAAGCTCTCTCATCCCCAACAGACTTCATACTTGCCCCTCTTTCCAAAACTCTTGCATTCACCTCCCTAACAACCCCATCCATAAACAAATTAAACAACCATGGAGACATCACACACCCTTGCTGGAAACCAACATTCACTGAGAACCAATCACTTTCCTCTCTTCCTACACGTACACATGCCTTACATCCTCGATAAAAACTTTTCACTGCTTCTAACAACTTGCCTCCCACACCATATATTCTTAATACCTTCCAAAGAGCATCTCTATCAACTCTATCATATGCCTTCTCCAGATCCATAAATGCTACATACAAATCCATTTGCTTTTCTAAGTATTTCTCACATACATTCTTCAAAGCAAACACCTGATCCACACATCCTCTACCACTTCTGAAACCACACTGCTCTTCCCCAATCTGATGCTCTGTACATGCCTTCACCCTCTCAATCAATACCCTCCCATATAATTTACCAGGAATACTCAACAAACTTATACCTCTGTAATTTGAGCACTCACTCTTATCCCCTTTGCCTTTGTACAATGGCACTATGCACGCATTCTGCCAATCCTCAGGCACCTCACCGTGAGTCATACATACATTAAACAACCTTACCAACCAGTCAACAATACTTATGTATATCTCGCTTTTTAAACCAGGTATTCCCAATCACCAGTCCTTTTTCAGCACATAAATCTACAAGCTCTTCACCATTTCCATTTACAACAATGAACACCTCATGTATACCAATTATTCCCTCAACTGCCACATTACTCACCTTTACATTCAAATCACCCATCACTATAACCCGGTCTTGTGCATCAAAACCACTAACACACTCATTCAGCTGCTCCCAAAACACTTGCCTCTCATGATCTTTCTTCTCATGCCCAGGTGCATATGCACCAATAATCACCCATCTCTCTCCATCAACTTTCAGTTTTACCCATATCAATTGAGAATTTACTTTCTTACATTCTATCACATACTCCCACAACTCCTGTTTCAGGAGTAGTGCTACTCCTTCCCTTGCTCTTGTCCTCTCACTAACCCCTGACTTTACTCCCAAGACATTCCCAAACCACTCTTCCCCTTTACCCTTGAGCTTAGTTTCACTCAGAGCCAAAACATCCAGGTTCCTTTCCTCAAACATACTACCTATCTCTCCTTTTTTCACATCTTGGTTACATCCACACACATTTAGACACCCCAATCTGAGTCTACGAGGAGGATGAGCACTCCCCGCGTGACTCCTTCTGTTTCCCATTTTTAGAAAGTTAAAAGACAAGGAGGGGAGGATTATATGTATAGGTACGTATACTTGCGTGTGTGGACGTGTATGTATATACATGTGTATGTGGGTGGGTTGGGCCATTCTTTTGTCTGTTTCCTTGCGCTTCCTCGCTAACGCAGAAGACAGCGACAAAGGAAAATAAATAAATAAATAAATGAAACTTTCCACGTATTTTTTTTTCTTCATATGAATGAACACTGCTGCAAATACTCATGATTACCCTTCCATGGCAAATTCATTTTGATTTGTTATTCCCCAGTGCACCTCTCCCTCTCTGGACACAAGCAAGGGTTATGGTCCTCATGGCATCCATCCCTATGTACTGAAAGAGTGTCCCTCTGAACTTGCACTTGAGCTTGCTCTTCTGTTCCATTTCTGTTTAAAAGAAAAAACTTTTCTTTCTCCTTGGAAGCATGCATAGATACATCCCATTCCTAAGATGGGTGACTGTTCTGACCCCTCTAACTATTGTCCCACTGCTTTGGCATCTACCATTTCCAAAGTCTGTGAATCCCTCCTAAACTCCCATATCCTCAGACACCTCGAAACTCAGTATGGCTTCTGTGAGGTGAAAGCCACTGATGATATTCTTTCCAATCTTACCAGTGTCTAGTTATTATCCCTGACAGATTTTTGGGAGTCATGTGTAGTTGCCCTTGACATATCCAAAGCTTTTAAGATGTGGCACTGGGGGGCTCATTTCTAAGCTCCCCACTTCTGGCTTCCCAACCCCACTTTGCTCCTTAATATCTAGCTTCCTCTTCCATCTGCATTTGCTTATTTGTGGAAGAGGAAATTGTTGAAAATAAGGGGGAAAAGTGTAAGGGACAGGACAGAACCTTGAGGGACACTGTTGTTGATGGAGAAGGGAGTACTGATCCATCAACAACCACATGTTAACAGAATAATTTAGTACGGTAGCCATTTCCTTGTTGTCATTAGTTAGTGTCATGTTCGTTTTGTAATGGTCCAATTCCTTCTTTTACTGTCTTCCTTTGTCTTATATATTTGAAGAATTCCTTAGGATTTTTCTTAACTTTCAAGGATATTCTTTTTTCTTCGTCGAGTTTACTCTGTCTCATTACCTTCTTAAACTCTCTTTGGATTTTGATTAATTCCTGGTGATTTTCATTGGTTCCCATTGATTTGAATTTCTTATATATTTTTTTCTTTTGGCAATTTAGTCCTTCTACTGACAGTTTTATGATACAGCTCCATGTAAAACCAATGGTAATGGCAGAAAATGAGCCAATTGTTTTTTGAGAAAGTGGGCCAGAGGCCATCAAAATGAAGGAGAGAGTTCAATATCCACTTGCTACCAGACCATGTTTGGCTCCTGTCAGCCCATCTAAAGCCTGGGGAATATAGACTGTAAGAATTGTTGATATCCTGGATGCAACACACTTTGATGAACTCAGTGAACTAGAAAGTGAAGCAGAGAAAAATGAAACAAGTGACAGTGACAACACTGAAACCAATGATCTAGGCTCCACACATAAATGATTAAAATGTGCATGGGAGATCAGGAGGTACTGGTTGTCCACGTAATATTGGAAAATGGAATATTTGTGTTTGCATGTATTAAAGAAAAAAACTGAACTCAAAACAAAATTTTAGAAAAGAAAGCAATCTATCAATCGATATCTCTGACGCCCATTCCCTCCAGGAACTCCCATCAAGGGGTGGCCACAGCAAAAGTCTCCACTTATCCGTCTTTACATGCCTCCCTTGCATACACCAATCCATGCATTCTTACACTATTTCTCTCCCTCCACTATTCTTCACCCTATTTGCCAATGTCACAGGTGGTCTTCCACTCACACCAACCCCTTTAATTGTACTATCATACACTCTCCTTGTAAACTTCCAGTCTTGCATTCTTTCCAAATGCCCAAACCACCTAAAAGTATTACATTTCACCCATTCCACCACTCCACAATTCACTCCCTTTGCATTTCCTACCATACCACATCTCTCATACACCCTTTCATTTCTTTCTTCATTCCATCACCACATGCTCTCCTCAAATAACACATTTCCACAGCCTGGATTCTTGACCTCTGTGCCTCATTCCATGTACATGTTTTGACTGCATAGATCAGGGTTGGGAAGACTATGCTGTCCCTTAATCCTCTCTTCACTTCCATACTTACACCTCTACCCTTCATTTTTATATTAAGGGACCCAATGGCTCTTCTGCCCTGTACTGCTCTCTCCTTTAACACTCCTTCCATATCACTACACTTACCCAAGACAGCTCCTAGATACTTAATTCTCTCACTTCTTCCAATCTTTTTCCCCCATATCCAAAGCACAATTTAGTTCACTTTCTTTATTCACTCGATGTAGTTTTACAAAATCTATACTTTCACTCTGTTTCCTTTTAACGAAACACCATCACTTTACATTTACTTGCATTTACCTTTAATTATCTATGCATACACACATCATAAAACAAACTTACAACCTTCTGCAACTCCTCTTCACTCTCAGCAAACAACATAGTATCATCTACAAACAGGCTTGCCACTAGCCACCATATCTCATTGCCACACTCCATCTGTGCACCCCTTTTCCCTAGTTTTGCTTTTATCTCTAATCACTCCATCCATATATATGTTAAAAAGCCATGGTGACATCACAGCCCTGCCTCACACCCACATGTATCGCAAAACTTTCACTCAGCTCTCCATCCATTCTTACACATGCATTTGCACCTATATAGAAGGCTTTTACACCATCCAGTTGTTGTCCCCCTATTTCATCATCCTGAACACATTCCACAAAGCATTCCACTCGACTGTCATACACTTTCTCCAGATCAATCAAAACCGTATACAACTTCTTACCTTTCGCTAAATACTTTTCCATGGTCATTTTACAAGAAATTTCTAATCCACACATCCCCTATCTTCCCTAAAAACCCCTTGGTTTTTACATTTTTCTGCATTCAGTCACTTTCATCACTCTGTCAATTAATATTCTTGCATACTCTTTTCCGGCACTCTTGGTTCCAAAGCCTTGCTGGATTAACTATTTTGCTGGAACAACTGTGGTTATGTATTAATAATTCAACACATATCTAACCTATTAATTATACATCTCCCATGTGTCTATAGAAATTTAAATTAAATAAATATTAAATGTTTGAGCACCCTAAGATAGTAAGTCTGTCCTTAGATTGTTTGAATCCTGTTGGGTCTTCTTCATCTTCTGTTGTTCGTGTTTCCCTAGGTGTGCATCGCCAGAATAATGCAGTTTCGTCTGAATTATACACCTGCTCAAAACTGAGGTGCTCATCAGCTACAAATTTTGCAAATTTGTCCACATACTCGGCAGCTCCTTCATGGTTTGCAGACTGCTTTTCTCCGCACACTTTATTCATGGAAATTCTATGACGCTTCTCGAATCTTTGAAGCAATCCTTCACTAGAGTTACACTCATGTTGTAATTAAAGTTCTTTATGGAACAACTTTGCCTGGTCCATTATCATGCTACCTGTCAAGTCTACTCCAGCACTCCAATGCTGTCGAAACCATTCCATCACCACTCGATTGTGCTAAGTACTCTTACCATCTTTCATAGTTTTTCTAATTGTCATATGCTTCTTAGAATTGCTGTCTGCATAGAATTTCAATATTTTCTCCCTTTGCTTCTTTATATCATAAACAGTTGATGAACCAATGCTATAGATGTCACACAGCTTATGCACCAAACCACCAAGGTCCATATTTTTACCAGTTCTACTTTATCTTGGATCGATATGGACTGGTGTTTACATTTGACACCAGAACTGACACTCTCATATGCCTTAGAAGCCATAGCTAGGGTTAAATTTAAGCAAAATAAGCTAAGAATCTCACAGAATTGCAGTATCACCACCAACAAGTGCCATTTCCTGCATTACCAAGGTAGCATTAAGAACAGAGAACTGAGCCTAAGAGGGAATATACTCACTTGGCCCTCTTCTCTGTTCCTTTTGGAAAATTATAAACTGGATGGGAGGATTTCCAGCCCCAAGCCCCCTCCCCTTTTAGTTGCCTTCTATGAAATGCAGGGAATATGTGGGAAGTATTCTTTCTCCCCTATAAACTCATTCTGTATAATAGCCAGACAATTGGGACAAACAAAAGTAAATAAGAGAAAATGTCTGAAAATAAATGAGAGAACAAGAGATCAGAATAACTTTTCTGGAAAGATCTTCGCATCATTTGAACATAAAGCAATGGTAATGCGTATTAAAAAAAAGATATTCAGACAAATTGATTCATGTTTATGCAAACACTAGAGAATCCAAATGTATGAAGGTAAGAGAAAATGTAGAGAAGGAAAAACTCAGGAATACACTCATGCATCTGACAATACTAGTTAGAATTTTCCCTCATACGCATGCAAACTGTGACTAATCCACAAGAATGAGCATATCATATTCATTTTCTTTCTCAGCAATAAGTAATCTACAGTTTGCAAAGTCAATGTTACTAACTGAAATCTCCCTTCACAGGGGTATCTTAAATCTATAACAAGCTGTAGTGAATGAGTTAAGATGTGTATCTGTGTTTGGAAGATCACAAAAGCAAAATCATTATTTTTTTAGTTAGCCATGAATCTTTATTCTTATCAAACATCATTCTACTGCTTCATGTGAACAAAACTTAGGCAATCTGGATGACATACACTGTTATTTAAGCTATTTTTGGCTGATTTTGGGGTTTTGTTGTTCCAGCAGCTTGAGATGCACTGTGATCATCGAAAGAGTTTGCTAAGAGGAGGCTTTCCTGGATATTTCCTTTTCATCCTGATAGTGTGGATGCTGCTATAATCAAACCCATTTTGATAAACAACTGCTGAAGCATCAGACCAACTCTCAAGTTTATCCAGTATTCTTACCTTTTCCTTGAAGTTAAAGGTCTTCCTTACTTTCATGGTAGGTTCACTTTTAGTAGGGGTACTTAATATATACTTAGGCATAGTAGTGACTGATACATGTGGGATCAAGTGTAGAACCACAGAACTGGCAAATGGCATGTCTATTAAGTGAATGTAGAGAACTGATGTGGTGTACGACATGGCAAGGGTAGCACCAGCACAACACAGCCAGCCGAGCCCATGTTCTTTCACAATGGCTTATGTTATATCAAAAAGGCAGAAGTAATTTACATGAATACTTGTGCTATATCAAATTTCATTATTATGTTAAATTCCAACAAGTCTGTTCCTGATATCAACTTTCTTTCTTTCTTTTAAACTATTCGCCATTTCCCGCATTAGCGAGGTAGCATTAAGAACAGAGGACTGGGCCTTTGAGGGAATACCCTCACCTGGCCCAATTCTCTGTTCCTTCTTTTGGAAAGAAAAAAAAAAAAAAAAAAAAAAAAAAAAAAAAGAGAGAGGGGAGGATTTCCAGCCCCCCGCTCCCTCCCCTTTTAGTCGCCTTCTACGACACACAGGGAATACGTGGGAAGTATTCTTAATCCCCTATCCCCAGGGATATGATATCAACTGACTTATATATTTAAATTTTTTTTTACTGTTAGGAGTATTAACAAAGTCCAAAATTGTGATAAAAATCTGGCTAAAATACCTCCATATTGATGCCTTTATTTTTCATGAACTGGATAATTCGAGGGTTCACTTGGCACCCTTTGTCTCCTACACCAACTACAAGAAGATCTGAAATAGAAGGTCAGTATGAAATTAAAGTGAGCCAAAAAGGTAAATGATACTACAACAAATCCTTCAACATACCAGAAATAGCTGATACTCCTATTCAGTTATCAAAACTAGAAAGTGTGGGAAAAAGTCAAAAGTTTACTAAAAATTCTATTTATCACTATTCTTTTGTACAGCCTTTGCCGTGACAGAGAAAGGTGGCTCAAGCAGAACATTTTCTAATAAATCCATTTTTGCACATCAGCAAATTCCTATACAATGACACACACTCAGAGGTTTATCAACAGAGAACTACTGGACTTAGACATTAAGTGGGTGGCCCCAAAGTTGTTGAGTTTAGCAAAACAGGAGGATGACATGTAAATCTTGGATCATTCTGAACTGAATGAAGATCCTACACCAGATAAAGAGGAAAGGTGAAAGATAAAATGCTTATTAAAAGACTATTGGAGGCTGTAGAATTGCCAGACAAAGTTACAGTGATAAAAAGAGAGAATAATAACATGGTTACAATCAAGACATAAAGGGATGCCTAATTATGCTTATGTTTCCTTTGGAGTAATCTTGCAAAGAAACTTAAAAAAACAGGTGGAAATCAGTGGGGAATTCAAATAGGACTAGAATGGAGGAGCAGAGGAAGAAAATCAGAGATTACAGACAGAAGGCAAAAAAAGGGAGAAACCATATGAGGAAAGAGCACAGAAAACCCCTGCCAGAACCAAAGAGAGGTTAAGAATGTTAGGTAATATCAGACCGAAGGTAATGTACACAAATGCCTAACAATTTGCAGCACAGTAAATGTTAGAGAGCTGAAATATAAGGTTCATATATGAGAAAACATACCCAATATTGCTGAAATTGTGGAAACAAAGCTTCTTAAAGGGTTAGGATCTCACATTTTTCTGACCAGAAGGTTACATGACCATAAAGAGGGAAAGAGAAGACAAAGGAGAAGGAGGACTGACCCTCTTAATTAAAGATAACCTCAAGATTCAGACCATATCAGTAAATGGCCCATTCAGATTACACATAATGAGAAGAGTAACTGGAAAAGAAGCACATAGTAGTGTTAATAATTTTACATACATATCCAAATAATTTCAACAATTTAGAGCAACTACACTATGATAACACTGAAGGAACAATCATGATGGTACATGAAGCAGTAAAACATGCCCTTCTCAGAAATGGTAAAATACTGATAAAGGGAGATTTCAATTACAGAGATAGACTTGGGGGGGGGGGGGGGGGGGGGGGGGGGGGTATTTGGATTCTCACTGTGACAAGGAATTATGATGACATTAGTTCTTATAGTAAGTACAAGATACTTTCCCATACCAGCATGTTGGTGAACACATTAGGATGAGAGGGACTGATGCACCATCATTACTATATCTTATTTTTACACATACTTGCATGGATATAGAAAATACATTTCTTTTTTCATACTTGTTTGCCATTTCCTGCATTAGCAGGGTAGTGCCAAGAACAGACAAAGAAGGGTGCATGTGCTCACATCCATTCTTTAGCTGCCATGTGAAATGCACCAATAAGACACCTTCCTACCCACAACCAACCCCCTTTCCATGGTTTTCCCCAGCTGTTTCATATGCCAGGTTAGTTTACTGATAGCACATCTTCCCCTGTCTACCAAATTGCTCCAACTCACTCTATCCCATGAACACCCCTTGCATGTTCAGGCTCCAAACACTCAAAAATTTTTCCCCCCATCCTTCCATCTCCAATTTGGCCTCCCCCTTCTCCTTGTCCCCCTCCATGTTTGACACATATATCCTCTTCGTCAAACTCTCCTTACTCAATCTTGCCATATGTTCAAACCATTTCAGCACACAATCTTCAGCTATTTCAACCACACTCTTCTTATTACCACACCTCTCTCTTACCCTTTTATTACTTACTCAATCAAACCACTTCATGCCACAAACTGTCCTCAAACATGTCATTTCCAACATATCCATCTGTTTGTCTATCTATCTGTATCTGTGATGCCTGTTCCCTCCAGGAACTCCCATCAAGGGGGTGGTGACACAAAGCAAAAGTCTCCACTTATCCCTGACCTTACATGCCTCCCTTGCTTACACCATTCCACGCATTCTTCCAGCATGCTTTCCCTTCAGTACTCTTCCACTCTATTTCCCCATGTCACAAGTGGTCTTCCTCTCATACCAGCTCCTTGAATCGTACTATCATACACTTTTCTTGCAAACTCCCCATCTTACATTCTCTCAACATGGCCAAACCAAGTCAAAGTATTAAGTTTCACCCACTATACCACTCCACAAATGCATTCCCTGCCATACCAAATCTTTCATATACCCCCTTCATTTCTTTCTTCTTTCCATTTAGCCATACCACTTGCTCCTCTAAATAGCTCATTTCCACAGCCTAGATTCTTGACATCTGTGAAACTTTCCATGTCCATGCTTTGGCTGCATAGGTCAGGGTTGGGATGAATATGCTGTCCCTTAATCCATTCTTCACTTCCATACTTACACCTCTAACCTTCATTATTCTACCTAGGAACCCAGTAACTCTTACCCTGTACTGCCTGACAGCTCCTAAATACTTAAATTCTCTCACCTCTTCCAATCTTTCTTCCTCCATATCTATAACAGTTCAGTACACCTTCTTTCACTCTATTGGGTTTTGCAAAATCTATACTTTCACTCTGTTTCCATCATATATGATATGAAAAAGTGATTATGTATAAACAATATGAAAAAGTAATTATGTATAAACAAAGATGTTAAAAGAGCAGAGATGAAACAAGAAATAAAGAGGAGATATAATCAGGGAAACTACACAAACTTAACAATTTCTATGGTGGCATAAATGGTGAAATGGAGTTCTGTAAGGATCTGTGAAGTTCACAATAAAGGAGTAGGAACATGGGTACCTACCCTTAGATACAGAAAAAAGATTGAGACTGAGGAAGGAATGGTTAATAAAAGAAGTCAAAAAGTGAAGGAGCTTTGAGGTATGCTGTTACGAAGATGTAAGTGGACCTCTGAAGTCAGCCAGCATTTGTCAGGCATGAGAGAGCAAAGAATGAATACAGCAAGATAAGAAAGGATAAACTAAAAAAAACTTTGACAAGAATATCATGGGAAATTAACAAGAAACTCCAAAACTATTCCATAAATTCATAAGGAACTTTTGTAAGTTAAAGAGCAGCTAATCAGACTTGAGGATTCCTCGGGAAAAGTTTTAGAAGACTATGTAAGGATACATGAAGAGCTAAGAGAAAAGTTCAAAATTGTTTTCAAAATAGAAGAAACTATACCTGGAGTCCATCATGAAAGAGATGAAATGGGGAAGAGGCTTTGCATAGCCCTAAGATATCCAGAAGACATTAACACAATGCAAGGAAATCTTGATCTATACAAGGATCAGGGCCTTGAGGAAAATTCACCAATGAGTTGACGATATGTGCAGATACACTTGACAAAGCTATTGAAATACTGTTCAAAATGTCACTGAAGAAAGGTATTGGAAAAGGGCAAATGTCATACCCATCTATAAAGTGACCAGGAAGAGGCACAGAACTATGAAGTAGTCTCCCTGATAAGTGTAGTCTGTAAGTTTCTTGAAAAGATAATAAAAGAAGACATGGATAACTCTATACTAACAAGAAGTTACCCAAAAGAGAGAGAGCACAGTTTCAGGAAGGCGAGAACATTATCTCGGAGAGCAAAAATGGGTATGTTTGAAGGAATAGTGGTTCCAACGATGTTATATGGTTGCAAGGCATGGGCAATAGATAGGGTTGTGTGGAGGAGGGTGGATGTGTTTGAAATGAGATGTCTGACGACAGTATGTGGTGTGAGGTGGTTTGATCGAGTAAGTAATGAAAGGGTAAGAGAGATGTGTGGTAATAAAAAGAGTGTGGGTGAGAGACCAGAAGAGGGTGTATTAAAATGGTTTGGTCACATGGAGAGAATGAGTGAGGAAAGATTGACATAGAGGATATATGTGTCAGAGGTAGAGGGAACAAGGAGAAGTGGGAGACCAAACTGGAGGTGGAAGGATGGAGTGAAAAAGATTTTGAGCAATCAGGCCTGAACATACAGGAGGGTGAAAGGCATGCAAGGAATAGAGTGAAATGGAACGATGTGGTATACCAGGGTCAACGGGCTGTCAATGGATTGAACCAGGGCATGTGACATGTCTGGGGTAAACTGCTGTGGTTTCAGTGCATTACACATGAAAGCTAGAGACTGAGTGTGAATGAATGTGGCCTTTGTTATCTTTTCCTAACACTACCTCACGCATGCACGGGGAGAGGGGGTGCCATTTCAAGTGTGGCGGGGTGGCAATAGGAATGGATGAAGGCATTATGTATGAATATGTACATGTGTATATATGTATATGTCTGTGTATGTATATGTATGTATACGTGAAAATGTATAGGTATGTTTATGTGCGTGTGTGGGCGTTCATGTATATACATGTGTATATGGGTGGGTTGGGCCATTCTTTCGTCTGTTTCCTTGTGCTACCCTGCTAATGCGGAAGCCAGTAACAAAGTACAATAAAAAAAAGTGAAAAAATAAAAAGATGTTTGGGAAGGAGGGAAATAACATGCGTAAGACAAGAGAATAAATGGAAACATTGGTGAAGGGGGGCAAAGGGGAAGCGATAACAGGAAGTAAAGAAGTGAGAAGGAGATGGAGTGAGTATTTTGAAGGTTTGTTGAATAACAGAGTGGCAGAATAGAGTGTTTTGGTCGGGGTGGTGTGCGAACTGAGAGTGTCAGGGAGAATGTTTTGTTTAGAGAGAAGAGGTAGTGAAAGCTTTGCATAAGATGAAATCTAGCAAGGAGGCAGGTTTGGATGGTACTGCAGTTGAATTCCTTAAGAAAGGGGGTGACTGTGTTGTTGATTGGCTGGTAAGGATATTTAATGTATGTATGGATCATGGTGAGGTGCCTGAAGAGTGGTGCAATGCATGCATAGTGACACTGTACAAAGGCAAAGGGGATAAAGGTGAGTGTTCAAACTACAGAGGCATAAGTTTGTCAAGTATTCCTGAGAAATTGTATAAGGGTATTGATTGAGAGGGTGAAGGCATGTAGAGAGCATCAGATTAGGGAGGAGCGGTGTGGTTTCAGAAGTGATAGAGGATGTGTGGATCAGGTATTTGTTCTGAAGTGTGTGTGAGAAATACTCAGAGAAACAGATGGATTTGTATGTAGCATTTATGGATCTGGAGAAGGCATATGATAGGGTTGATAGAGATGCTTTGTGGAAGGTCTTATGAGTATATGGTGTGGGAGGTAAGCTGCTAGAAGCAGTGAAAAGTTTTTATCAAGGATGTGAGGCATGTGTACGAGTAGAAAGAGAGGAGAGTGATTGGTTCTCAGTGAAGGTTGGTCTGTGGCAGGGGTGTGTGATGTCCCCATGGTAGATAAATTTGAGTAGGGATGGGGGTGGTTCGGGATGTAAATGCAAGAGTTTTGGAGAGAGGGACGAGTAGGCAGTCTGCTGGGGATGAGAGGGCCTGGGAAATGAGTCAGTTGTTGTTCGCCGATGATACAGCATTGGTGAAATGTCTGGGGTAAACCATGGAAAGGTCTGTGGGGCCTGGATGTGGATATTGAGGTGTGGTTTCAATGCATTACACATGACAGCTCGAGAATAAATGTGAATGAATGTGGCCTTTATTGTCTGTTTTCCTGGCACTACCTAGCTGAAGCAGGGATACCAATGCTGTTTCCTTTGGGTGGAGTAGTGCCAGGAATGGATGAAGGCAAGCAAGTATAAATACATACATGTGTATATATGTATATGTCTGTGTATGTGTATGCATATGTGTATATATGTATGCATATGTGCATGCATGGGCGTTTATTTATATATATGTGTATATGAGTGGATGGACCATTCTTCATCTGTTTCCTAGCCTGAGCCAGGTACCCATTTTACTGACCAACCCCTAGGGGTGGATGAACAACTGGGTTGACTGTGGACTGACAGCCATATCTAGGATTCGAACTTATGCACTCAACCTTGGATGACCCATGCAATCCTCTTCACAGCACATGCTGTCTTCAAAGATTTCATTTCCAAAACAGTCACTCCATTCTGTACATTTTCATCTAAAGCCCATACTTTATAGTCAAACAACATCAATGGGACTACTATGCCTTATCTTTTCCCTCCCAGACTGTGAATACTCTTTCCAGACATTTCTCTACTGTGAATACTCTTTCCAGACATTTCGCTATGTGCCTAGGACCTTCACTCCCTCATCCACCCTATTGCTCATTTCAGCTCCCATGATTCTATTCACTCCCATATCCACTCTCATGTATCTGAAACATTTCACTTCAAGTTTTCTTCAAACCCACATTTTCTCCTAACCTGTCTATTTTCACTTCTAAACCCAACATTTCCTCTCAACTTTCTCCCTTCAAATACTCCCTTTCTCAGAGACCAACTTCTGCAGTTTCTGAATCAAGTCTGCCACCAGTGTCATGTCATAAATAAACAGTAACTGGCTCACCTCCTGCCATTTTCCTATATATTGCAGACCTACCCCTCTCCCCAAAACCCTTGCATTAACCTCCCTCACCACCCATCCATAAACAAATCACCGTAGCAATATCACACATCCCTGCCACAGACCACCGCTTTCTATGGAAACACTCATCCTCCTCTCTTCCCATTCGCACACATGCTTTACTATCTTGATAAAAACTCCTCACTGTTTCAGCAGCATTTTTCCCCATACTATATATATCTGTAATGCCTTCCACCCTATCATATGCTTTCTCCAGATCCATAAATGCCACCCACACACAAATCCTTCTGTTTCTCTAAATATTTTTCACACTAATTCTTCAAACCAAACCACTGATCTAAACATCCTCCACCATTTGTGAAGCAACATTGTTCCTTCCTTGTACAAAGCTCTGTGTAAGCTGCTGCCCTTTCAATCATTATCCTCCCATAAAACTTACCTGGTACACATACCAAACTTATACCTCTGAAATATAAACATTCACCTTCATCCCACTTGCCTTTATACAGTATTACTATGTTGAAGAACTGATGAAAGTATGAGAAGGTGAGGCAGCAGTTGTTAACATGCATGGGAATGGAAGAAGGAAGTGCAAAAGCCTATAGAAAGGAAGTAAAAAGGGCAATAATGATGTTAAAGGTAGGAAAGGTATCTAGAGTGGGTGGAATTACAGCTGAAATGATGAAGTATGGAAGAGAAAGTGTAGTAGAGTGGATGCATTTGATATCTAATTTAGCATGAAAGCCAAAGGTTGTGCCTGAGGATTGAGTGAAAGCTATTATTGTTCCTTTATTTAAAAGAAAAGGTGCTAAGGATTTATGGAGCAATTGTAGGGGAATAACTTTCTTAAGTACACCAGGAAAAGTGTATGCAACAGTGTTGACTGACAGTGAAGGAAATGACTGAAGGCTGAGTAAGTGAGAAGCAAGGGGGTTATAGGAAAGGTAGGGGAAGTGTGGATCAGATTTCTGCTGTGGGAATGGTTATGGAAAAGAATCTCTAGCAAATGGTAAGAGGCTGTATGCAGCTATTATGGATCTGGAGAAAGCGTATGATGCAGTGGCATGTTTTATGAGATATGTTAAGGATTTATGTGATATGGGGAGAACTGTTGGATGGTGTGAAAGCATTCTATAAAAGAGCAAGTGCATGTTTAAGAGTGGATGGAGAATTAGGCAAAAGTTTTGGTATACATGTAGGTGTGATGCAAGGCTGTCATATCACCCTGGTTTTTTAACTTATTATGGATGAAGTGATAACAGAGATGAAAGTTAAACTATGGAAAAAGGGTGGTGAGATATGATGGCTAGTGAGAAGCCTGTTTGAAGAAGATACTGTGTTGTTTGCTGAGAGTGAAGAGGAGCTGCAATAAGTTGGGTGTTTTATGATGTGTGTAAGCATAATCAGCAATTGTAAGTAAATACAAATCAAAGGAAAGTAATGGTGTCTATAAGGAAACAATGAAAGTATAGATTTTTGTAAACCCCTTTAGAATGAAAGAAGAAAGTGCACAAAACTGTGATATACATATGGGGGAAGGACCACAGGAGGTGACACAATTCAAGTATTTGGGAGCTATCTTAGTTAAGTTTGGTGATATGGCAGGTGGATAAGATAGAGAACAATAGAGGGTAGAAGAGTCATTGAATCTTAATAGAATAATGAAGTATGGAAGTGAAGATAGGATTAAGGGACAGCATAGTCCTCCCAACATTGACTTATAGACAGAAATATGGACACAGAATGAGTCACAGAGGTCAAAAATCCAAGCTGTGGAAATGAGTTATTTGAAAGGAGCATGTGGTATGACTAGACAGAATGAGGAAAAAAATGAAGGGATATATGAGAGTTGAAATGTGAAGTGGAAGAGTGGGTGAACCACAATACTTTAAGACTGATTAGGCATATGGAAAGAATGCAAAACAGGGACTTTACAAGGATTGTATGATAGGCGATTAAAGGGTTGAAGTGAGAGGAAGACCACCTGTGACCTTAGGAAACAGAGTAGAAGAGTAGTGGAGGGAGAAAAATATAGAAGAATGCATCATGGTGTATATGAGGAAGGTAAGGACAGGGATAAGAGTGGAGACTCTTATGTCATGGCCACCCCCTGATAGGGCACCCATAGGGACAGGAACTAGAGAGAGAGAGAGAGAGAGAGAGAGAGAGAGAGAGAGAGAGAGAGAGAGAGAGAGAGAGAGAGAGAGAGAGAGAGAGAGAGAGAGAGAGAGAGAGAAACAAACTTATACATGCCTTCTGCCAACTCTCAGGCACATCTTCATGATCCATGCATTCACAGAAAATCCTAACTAACTAATCAATAACACAATTACCCTTTTTAAGAAATTCAAATGCATCATCCACTCCAGCTGCCTTGCCTCATTTTATCTTATGTAAGGCTTCACCACCTCTTTTACTTTCACCAAACCACTTGCCATGACTCTCACTTTGCATACATCTCAGATATAAACACTCCACATCTGCTACTCTATCATTAAACATATCAATTATCCTTCATAATATTCACTCCATCTCCCCTTCACTTCATTTCTGCCTGTTACCACTTCCAAATTTGTCACTTCTGCCAATGTTCCCGATTGTTATAATTTTTCTTACACTATTAACCTGCTTTCGAAACATTTCTTTTTTCTCCTTGAAGTCTGCTGATACTCTCACCTCAACTCTCATTTACCCTCTTTTTCAGCCACTGCACCTTCCTCTTGACATCCTGCCACTTTGTCTTGTACATCTCCCAATCATCTGCACTCCTTCCCTCAAATAATCCCATACACCTCCCTTTTCTCCTTAAGCATTAACTCAACTTCCCTATCCCATCACTCACTATCCTTTCTCACCTGTCCACCTCCCTAATCCTGCATGCCATATACTTCTCTCACATAATAGCAGTGCTATTCATTACTCATTTCCCTAATTTCACTTATTCTCATTGTTTGCTATTATACACTCAATCTCCCCAAATTTTCTTCACTCAAGCCTCTTTCAAGTTCACTTACTTTCACCATCCTCTTTCCATCCATATCATTTTCTCTTTCCCTAAAGCCTCTACAAACCTTTCAACCCTGCCTCCACCAAGTAATGATCAAATATCTTTCCAGCTGACTCTCTCAGCACATTCACATCCAAGAATCTCTCCTTTGCATGCCCATCAATTAGTTTAAAATCCAATAATGCCTGCTTTCCATCACTCCTACTTACCCAAATATATACATATCTCTCTTTATTTTCATACCTGTTCACCATATCCTGCATTAGCGAGGTAGCATTAGGAACAGATGAAGAAAAAACCTCATCCACTCACATCCACTCTCTAGCTGTCATGTGTAATATGCACTTAACCAAAGCCCCCAATCCACAACCATGCTCCACACTTTCCATGGTTTTGCCCAACTGTTTCATATGCCCTGGTTCTGTCCATTGACAGCACATTTCCCCCTGTATACCACATCATTCCAATTCACTTCATCCCATTCATGCCTTTCACCCTTCTGGATGTTTAAACCCTGAGAGCTAAAAATCTTTTTCACTCCATCCTTCCATCTCCAGTTTGGTCTACCCCTTCTATTCTCCTCCACTTTTGATACCTATATCTCCTTTGTCAACCTCTCCTCACTTATTCTCTCCAATTTCTTTTCAAAACAGGTATTCCCAATCACCAGTCCATTTACAGTACACAACTCCACAAGCTGTTCAGTTTTCATTCACAAAACTGGGTACCTCATGCCCCTAATTAAACCCTCTACTGCCACATTACCCATTCTCACATTCAAAATACTCCTCACTAATTCTCGATTCTTGCATTAAAACAGCTGATTTACTCACTCAGTTTCTCCCAAAACACTCCTTTTTCCCTTAATCCTCTCATGTCCAGGTGCACAACCACTAATAGTCAACCAGATCCTGCAATCTACTTTTAGTTCTACCTATATCAATCTGGGGTCACTTTCTTACACTCTTTCATTCATTCCCACAACTCTCCCTCCAGCAGCAATGGTACCCCTTCCTTAGCTCTCATCCTCACATCCTTATGATATTCCCAAACCATCGTTTCCTTTTCCCCTTTAACTTTCTTTCATTCAGAATTAGAACATCCTGGTTCTCATTATCAAACCTACTACTTATTTCTCCCTTCTTTTGATGTTGATTACATCCTCTCACATTCAGACATGCTCTGCGCCCTTGAGGAGGATGAGCATTCCACGTTTGGCTCCTTTCTCTGATCCAACTTTTAGAGATTGGAATACAAGTAGAAAAGGATTTCCCATCCCATGCTCCCATTACCTTATTCATCTTCTATGACATTAAGGGAGTACATGGCCAGTATTCATTTTCTCCTATACCCAAGCATAGCTACTGATAATAACTATCATCATTATATAGCCCCACAACTCCTTTCTCAGCAGGGGCTCCTGCTTCAAAGCTGCATTACTTTCAGAAGCAAGAATTAATAGACTCCCCCGAATCAGTTCTTCTATGAGACTGTACTCCCTTATCAACAAACGATTACACAGCCTTTCTGAACAAAACTTTCAACTTAGTGTAACCAAATGCAGGCAGTTCGGCAATATCGTCAGGTATTCATGAAACTTTACAAAGTTATCTGACAGCATTAAAAGAACTGAATGACATATGACCCAGGACCAGTTTGCTTACTGCCTCAGTTAAAACTCTCATGAAAATACTTAACCTGGAACTTAGTCTGTTTCGTAACTCAAAGAATATTCCACCTTTGGCCAAGGCTCTTAATACCAATATTTTTTTGTGTCATCTGAACTGCAAATCAAGCACTAAATTTCATCATCATCATCACCCATCTGTCCATTGTTCATCATTAAGAGCTACACTTTAACCTATAACTTTACCTTGCTCATAGCTTTACATATCAAAATCACATCCATATGTTTCATACAGAAAGTTTCCAGCATCTAAAGAATTGAATGGAATAAGGCCCATTACCTGAGTTTGGATTTTGCCAGAGTTATAAAAAGGTTTAATCTGGAACTTAACCAGGCTCACAGCACAAGAAAAATTCCACTTTTAGCCAAGGAACTAAACACAGATGTTTTACATACTTTCTAAACAAAATTTCCTTCTGCTTTCATTTCACTCCTAAGAGCCATGCTGCAATGAAGGCAGCACAGGTGTTCCATGAACCATCCTTTCAGTCTTCCTAGGTCAGCACTCAAGAGGTTAAGATTATCTTATAAAAATTTGTAACTGAAGTAAAAAAATAACTACATACCAAAGCACTTAATGAAATATGTAGAAAATACCTATTTTAGGTTCCAGTAAATAAAAGAGTGAGAGAGAATCTTCATTAATATCTTGTGAGCATGTGACATGCCAGCTTAGCACAGTCTTAGGGAAGACAGCTATAGGGCCAATCAAATTCATTCCATTGTTAAGGCGAAACCCAATCTGTAATAGTGAATATAGCATTAAAATGGCATACACCAATTTCTTCTGTGTAATTTCATAGCTATATCATTCATACACACAAATACATATAATTTTTTCTTTCTCTTTTCATACAATTCGCCATTTCCCGCATTACCAAGGTAGCATTAAGAACAGGACTGAGCCTTTCAGGGAAATCCTCACTTGGCCCCCCTCTATGTTCCTTCTTTTGTAAAGAATGGCCTAACCCACCCACTTACATATGTATATACATAAACGCCCACACATGCACATACACATACATGTACATTTCAATATATATGTACATACACATACACAGACATATTTATTTTATTTATCTATTATCTATTTATTTTGCTTTATCGCCGTCTCACATGTTAGCGAGGTAGCGCAAGGAAACAGACAAAAGAATGGCCCACCCCACCCACATACACATGTATATACATACACGTCCACACACGCACATATACATACCTATACATCTCAACGTATACATATATATACACACACACAGACATATAAATATATACACGTGCATAATTCATACTGTCTACCTTTATTCATTCCCATCGCTACCCCACCACACACGAAATAACAACTCCCTCCCCCCCTCATGTGCGCAAGGTTGAGCTAGGAAAAGAAAACAAAGGCCACATTCGTTCCCACTCAGTCTCAAGCTGTCATGTAATAATGCAACGAAACCACAGCTCCCTTTCCACATCCAGGCCCTACAGAACTTTCCATGGTTTACCCCAGACTCTTCACATGCCCTGGTTCAGTCCGTTGACAGGACGTCAACCCCGGTATACCACATCGTTCCAATTCACGCTATTCCTGGTACGCCTTTCACCCTCCTGCATGTTCAGGCCCCGATCACTCAAAATCTTTTTCACTCCATCTTTCCACCTCCAATTTGGTCTCCCACTTCTCCTCCTTCCCTCCACCTCTGACACATATATCCTCTTGGTCAATCTTTCCTCACTCATTCTCTCCATGTGACCAAACCATTTCAAAACACCCTCTTCTGCTCTCTCAACCACACTCTTTTTATTACCACACATCTCTCTTACCCTATCATTACTTACTCGATCAAACCACCTCACACCACATCTCAATTCCAGCACATCCACCCTCCTGTGCACAACTCTATCCACAGCCCACGTCTCGCAACCATATAACACTGTTGGAACCACTATTTCTTTAAATATACCCATTTTTGCTTTCCAAGATAATGTTCTCGGCTTCTACACATTCTACAACGCTCCCAGAACTTTCGCCCCCTCCCCCACCCTATGATTCACTTCCGCTTCCATGGTTCCATCCGCTGCCAAATCCACTCCCACATATCTAAAACACTTCACTTCCTCCAGTTTTTCTCCATTCAAACTTACCCCTCAGTTGATTTGTCCCTCAACCCTACTGTACCTAATAACCTTGCTCTTATTTATATTTACTGTCAGTTTTCTTCTCTCACACACTTTACCAAACTCATTCACCAGCTTCTGCAGTTTCTCACATGAATCAGCCACCAGCGCTGTATCATCAGCGAACAACAACTGACTCACTTCCCAAGCTCTCATCCACAACAGACTGCATACTTGCCCCTCTTTCCAAAACTCTTGCATTCACCTCCCTAACAACCCCATCCATAAACAAGTTAAACAACCATGGAGACATCACATACCCCTACCGCAAACCTACATTCACTGAGAATCAATTACTTTCCTCTCTTCCTACATGTACACATGCCTTACATCCTCCATAAAAACTTTTCACTTCTTCTAACAACTTGCCTCCCACACCATATATTCTTAATACCTTCCACAGAGCATCTCTATCAACTCTATCATATGCCTTCTCCAGATCCATAAATGCTACATACAAATCCATTTGCTTTTCTAAGTATTTCTCACATACATTCTCCAAAGCAAACACCTGATCCACACATCCTTGACCACTTCTGAAACCACACTGCTCTTCCCCAATCTGATGCTCTGTACATATCTTCACCCTCTCAATCAATACCCTCCAATATAATTTCCAAGGAATACTCAACAAACTTATACCTCTGTAATCTGAGCACTCACTTTTATCCCCTTTGCCTTTGTACAATGCCACTATGCAAGCATTCTGCCAATCCTTAGGCATCTCACCATGACTCATACATACATTAAATAACCTTACCAACCAGTCAACAACACAGTCACCCCCCTTTTAAAATAATTCCACTGCAATACCATCCAAACCCGCTGCCTTGCCGGCTTTCATCTTCCACAAAGCTTTTACTACCTCTTCTCTCATTACCAAATCATTTTCCCTAACCCCTCTATCTTTGCACACCACCTCGACCAAAACACCCTATATCTGCCACTCTATCATCAAACACATTCAACAAACCTTCAAAATACTCACTCCATCTCCTTCTCACATCACCACTACTTGTTATCACCTCCCCATTAGCCCCCTTCACTGAAGTTCCCATTTCTTCCCTTGTCTTACGCACTTTATTTACCTCCTTCCAAAACATCTTTTTATTCTCCCTAAAATTTAATGATACTCTCTCACCCAAACTCTCATTTGCCCACTTTTTCACCTCTTGCACCTTTCTCTTGACCTCCTGCTTCTTTTTTTTATACATCTTTTATACACAGACATATATCCATTTATTATTTATTTATTTTGCTTTGTCGCTGTCTCCCGCGTTACAAAGGTAGCGCAAGGAAACAGATGAAAGAATTGCCCAAACCGCCCACATACACATGTATATACATACACGTCCACACACGCAAATATACATACCTATACATCTCAATGTACACATATATATACACACAAAGACATATACATATATACACATGTACATAATTCACACTTTCTGCCTTTATTTGTTCCAATCGCCATCTCGCCACACATGGAATAACATCCCCCTCCCCCTCATGTGTGCGAGGTAGTGCTAGGAAAAGACACCAAAGGCCCCATTCGTTCACACTCAGTCTCTAGCTGTCATGTAATAATGCACCGAAACCACAGCTCCCTTTCCACATCCAGGCCCCACACAACTTTCCATGGTTTACCACAGATGCTTCACATGCCCTGGGTCAATCCATTGACAGCACGTCGACCCCGGTATACCACATCGTTCCAATTCACTCTATTCCTTGCACGCCTTTCACCCTCCTGCATGTTCAGGCCCCGATCACTCAAAATCTTTTTCACTCCATCTTTCCATCTCCAATTTGGTCTCCCATTTCTCCTCCTTCCCTCCACCTCTGACACATATATCCTCTTGGTCAATCTTTCCTCACTCATTTTCTCCATATGACCAAACCATTTCAAAACACCCTCTTCTGCTCTCTCAACCACACTCTTTTTATTTTCACACATCTCTCTTACCCTATTATTACTTACTCGATCAAACCACCTCACACCACATATTGTCCTCAAACATCTCATTTCCAGCACATCCACCCTCCTGCGCACAACTCTATCCACAGCCCACGCCTCGCAACCATACAACATTGTTGGAACCACTATTCCTTCAAACATACCCATTTTTGCTTTCCGAGATAATGTTCTCAACGTCCAAACATTCTTCAAGGCTCCCAGAATTTTCGCCCCCTCCCCCACCGTATGATTCACTTCCACTTCCATGGTTCCATCCACTGCCAGATCCACTCCCACATATCTAAAACACTTTACTTCCTCCAGTTTTTCTCCATTCAAACTTACCTCCCAATTAACTTGACCCTCAACCCTACTGTACCTAATACCCTTACTCTTATTCACATTTACTCTTAACTTTCTTCTTTCACACACTTTACCAAACTCAGTCACCAGCTTCTGCAGTTTCTTACATGAATCAGCCACCAGCGCTGTATCATCAGCGAACAACAACTGACTCACTTCCCAAGCTCTCTCATCCAGAACAGACTGCATACTTGCCCCTCTTTCCAAAACTCTTGCATTCACCTCCCTAACAACCCCATCCATAAACAAGTTAAACAACCATGGAGACATCACACACCCATGCCGCAAACCCACATTCACTGAGAACCAATCACTTTCCTCTTTTCCTACATGTACACATGCCTTACATCCTCCATAAAAACTTTTCACTGCTTCTAACAACTTGCCTCCCACACCATATATTCTTAAAACCTTCCACAGAGCATCTCTATCAACTCTATCATATGCCTTCTCCAGATCCATAAATGCTACATACAAATCCATTTGTTTTTCTAAGTATTTCTCACATACACTCTTCAAAGCAAACACCTGATCCACACATCCTCTACCACTTCTGAAACCACACTGCTCTTCCCCAATCTCATGCTCTGTACATGCCTTCACCCTCTCAATCAATACCCTCCCATATAATTTACCAGGAATACTCAACAAACTTATACCTCTGTAATTTGAGCACTCACTCTTATCCCCTTTGCCTTTGTACAATGGCACTATTCAAGCATTCTGCCAATCCTCAGGCACCTCACCATGAATCATACATTAAGTAACCTTACCAATCAGTCAACAATACAGTCACCCCCTTTTTTAATAAATTCCACTGCTGCACCATCCAAACCTGCTGCCTTGCCGGCTTTCATCTTCCGTAAAGCTTTTACTACCTCTTTTCTATTTACCAAATCATTTTCCTTAACCCTCTCACTTTGCACACCACCTAGACCAAAACACCCTATATCTGCCACTCTATCATCAAACACATTCAACAAACCTTCAAAATACTCACTCCATCTCCTTCTCACATCACCACTACTTGTTATCACCTCCCCATTTGCGCCCTTCACTGAAGTTCCCATTTGCTCCCTTGTCTTATGCACTTTATTTACCTCCTTCCAGAACATCTTTTTATTCTCCCTAAAATTTAATGATACTCTCTCACCCCAACTCTCATTTGCCCTCTTTTTCACCTCTTCCACCTTTCTCTTGACCTCCTGCCTCTTTCTTTTATACATCTCCCACTCATTTGCATTTTTTCCCTGCAAAAATCGTCCAAATGCCTCTCTCTTCTCTTTCACTAATGATCTTACTTCTTCATCCCACCACTCACTACCTTTTCTAATCAACCCACCTCCCACGCTTCTCATGCCACAAGCATCTTTTGCGCAAGCCATCACTGCTTCCCTATATCCATTTATTTATATTAATTTATTAATTTATCATACATTGTCAATGTCTCCTGCGTTAGTGAGGTAGTGCAAGGAAACAGACGAAAGAATGGCCAACCCACTCCAATACACATGTATATACATACACGTCCACACACGCATATATACATACCTATACATCTCAACATATTTGTATTTATATTTGTATGGGTTTTCAGAAAAAAAGAGTGAATGTTGGGGTGAAGAGGGTGGTGAGAGTAAGTGAGCTTAGGAAGGAGGCTTGTGTGAGGAAGTACCAGGAGAGACTGAGTACAGAATGGAAAAAGGTGAGAACAATGGAAGTAAAGGGAGTGGGGGAGGAATGGGATGTATTTAGGGAATCAGTGATGGATTGCGCAAAAGATGCTTGTGGCATGAGAAGAGTGGGAGGTGGGTTGATTAGAAAGGGTAGTGAGTGGTGGGATGAAGAAGTAAGAGTATTAGTGAAAGAGATGAGAGAGGCATTTGGACGATTTTTGCAGGGAAAAAATGCAGTTGAGTGGGAGACGTATAAAAGAAAGAGACAGGAGGTCAAGAGAAAGGTGCAAGAGGTGAAAAAAAGGGCAAATGAGAGTTGGGGTGAGAGAGTACCATTAAATTTTAGGGAGAATAAAAAGATGTTCTGGAAGGAGGTAAATAAGGTGCGTAAGACAAGGGAGCAAATGGGAACTTCTGTGAAGGGCGCAAATGGGGAGGTGATAACAAGTAGTGGTGATGTGAGAAGGAGATGGAGTGAGTATTTTGAAGGTTTGTTGAATGTGTTTGATGATAGAGTGGCAGATATAGGGTGTTTTGGTCGAGGTGGTGTGCAAAGTGAGAGGGTTAGGGAAAATGATTTGGTAAACAGAGAAAAGGTAGTAAAAGCTTTGCGGAAGATGAAAGCCGGCAAGGCAGCAGGTTTGGATGGTATTGCAGTGGAATTTATTAAAAAAGGGGGTGACTGTATTGTTGACTACTTGGTAAGGTTATTCAATGTATGTATGACTCACGGTGAGGTGCCTGAGGATTGGCGGAATGCGTGCATAGTGCCATTGTACAAAGGCAAAGGGGATAAGAGTGAGTGCTCAAATTACAGAGGTATAAGTTTGTTGAGTATTCCTGGTAAATTATATGGGAGAGTATTGATTGAGAGGGTGAAAGCATGTACAGAGCATCAGATTGGGGAAGAGCAGTGTGGTTTCAGAAGTGGTAGAGGATGTGTGGATCAGGTGTTTGCTTTGAAGAATGTATGTGAGAAATACTTAAAAAGCAAATGGATTTGTATGTAGCATTTATGGATCTGGAGAAGGCATATGATAGAGTTGATAGAGATGCTCTGTGGAAGGTATTAAGAATATAAGGTGTGGGAGGCAAGTTTTTAGAAGCAGTGAAAAGTTTTTATCGAGGATGTAAGGCATGTGTACGTGTAGGAAGAGAGGAAAGTGATTGGTTCTCAGTGAATGTAGGTTTGCAGCAGGGGTGTGTGATGTCTCCATGGTTGTTTAATTTGTTTATGGATGGGGTTGTTAGGGAGGTGAATGCAAGTGTTTTGGAAAGAGGGGCAAGTATGAAGTCTGTTGGGGATGAGAGAGCTTGGGAAGTGAGTCAGTTGTTGTTCGCTGATGATACAGCGCTGGTGGCTGATTCATGTGAGAAACTGCAGAAGCTGGTGACTGAGTTTGGTAAAGTGTGTGAAAGAAGAAAGTTAAGAGTGAATGTGAATAAGAGCAAGGTTATTAGGTACAGTAGGGTTGAGGATCAAGTCAATTGGGAGGTGAGTTTGAATGGAGAAAAACTGGAGGAAGTGAAGTGTTTTAGATATACCTCGCAAACGCGGGAGACAGCGACAAAGTATTTTTATTCTCCCTGAAATTTAATGATACTCTCTCGCCCCAACTCTCATTTGCCCTCTTTTTCATCTCTTGCACCTTTCTCTTAACCTCCTGCCTCTTTCTTTTGTACCTCCCCCACTCATTTGCATTTTTTCCCTGCAAAAATCGTTCAAATGCTTCTCTCTTCTCTTTCACTAATAATCTCACTTCTTCATTCCACCACTCACTACCTTTTCTAATCAACCCACCTCCCACGCTTCTCATGCCACAAGCATCTTTTGCACAAGCCATCATTGCTTCCCTAAATACCCCCCATTCCTCCCCACCCCCCTTTAAACCTCCTTTGTTCTCACTTTTTCCCATTCTGTACTCGTCTCTCCTGGTCTCCTCATACAATTTCCTTCCAAGCTCATACTCTCCCCACTCTTTCCCCCCAACTTCTCTCTTCTTTTTGAAAATTTTTTATATATTATAATATATATATATTTATTTATTTATACCTACTAATGGGGGGAGACAGCGACAAGGCAAATAAATAAAATATATAAAATATAATTGTTGTATGGTTGCGAGCGTGGGCTAGGGAAATAGAGTTGGCACAGGAGGATGGTTTGCTGGAAATGAGTGTTTGGGGGGCAATGTGTGGTGTGAGGTGGTTTATCGAGTGAGTAACGTAAGGGTAAGAGAGATGTGTGGAAAAAAAAAAGAGGTGGTTGGGAAAGCAAAGGGGTTTTTTTGAAGGGTTTGGCATTGGGGGAGAAGGGAGTGGGGGGGGTTTTGACCAAGAGGATTTTTTTTATGTTTGGAGGGGGGGAAGAGGAGAAAAAAAGGGGGGGGGAGTAAAAATTTTTTTGGAGGAGGGGAAAAGGGGGAAAAGAAGGGGGGAAAGGTATGAAAAATAAGTGATGAATGGAGTGAAAGCAATTGTGTGAGAAGGAAATGTTGTGGGGGTTTGGGGGTTTCTTTTCTGGTTTTTCCCTTTCGTACTTTGCAAAACGCGGGAGACAGCGCAAAGTATAATAAAAAAAAAAAATTTTTCATATATATTATATATATTTATTATAAATTTTATATTTTTTTTATATATTTTTATATTATATTATTATATATATTTATGGGGATAGGGTGAAAGAATATTTCCCCCATTCATCACGTGTCGTAGAAAGGGGACTAGGGGGACGGGGGCCGGGGGGGGCCCCCCCCCCCCCCCCCCCCGAAAAACCCCCCCCCCCCCCCCCCTTGGTAAAAAACCCCCTAAAAAATGGTCCCGAAGCGAAACAGCAGAAAAAATCTTTCGAAAAAAAGGGAAAGGGGCGGGGGGTGTTAATTGTTGGGGGGGGGGTTTGGGGGGGGGGGGGGGGTTGGGAAAATTTTTTGGGGGGGGGGGAAACCCCAAGGTTGGGGGGGAAAAAAAAGGGGGGAGGAAAAAAAAAAAGGTAGTTTTTTGTTTGAGGAAAGGGGAAACCCGGATTTGTTTTGGCTCTGAGTGAAACAAGCTCAGGGGTAAAGGGGGAGGGGTTTTGGGTTTTGGGGAAAGTCTTTTGGGGGTAAGTCAGGGGTTGTGAGAAGACTTGGAGAAAAGGGGGGAGTAGCAGTATTCCGGGGAAAAAAGGAGTTTTTGGGAGTATGTGATTTTAAAAGTAAAAAAAGTAAAATTTCCAAATTTTTTTGGGTTTTTTTTAAAATGAATGTTGATGGGAGAGGGATGGGGGGATTATTGGTGCTTTTTGCCTGGGCAAAGGAAGAATGTTTAAAGTGAGGCAGTGTTTTGGGAGCAGCTGAAAGAGGGTGTTAGTGGTTTTGATGCACGAGACCGGGTCATAGTGATGGGTGATTTGAATGCAAAGGTGAGTAATGTGGCAGTTGAGGGAATAACTGGTATACATGGGGTGTTCAGTGTTGTAAATGGAAATGGTGAAGAGCTTATAGATTTATGTGCTGAAAAAGGACTGGTGATTGGGAATACCTGGTTTAAAAAGTGAGATATACATAAGTATACGTATGTAAGTAGGAGAGATGGCCAGAGAGCATTATTGGATTACGTGTTAATTGACAGGCGCGCGAAAGAGAGACTTTTGGATGTTAATGTGCTGAGAGGTGCAACTGGAGGGATGTCTGATCATTATCTTGTGGAGGCTAAGGTGAAGATTTGTATGGGTTTCCAGAAAAGAAGAGTGAATGTTGGGGTGAAGAGGGTGGTGAGAGTAAGTGAGTTTGGGAAGGAGACTTGTGTGAGGAAGTACCAGGAGAGACTGAGTAAAGAATGGAAAAAGGTGAGAACAATGGAAGTAAGGGGCAGTGGGGGTGGAATGGGATGTATTTAGGGAATCAGTGATGGATTGCGCAAAAGATGCTTGTGGCAGAAGAAGAGTGGGAGGTGGGTTGATTAGGAAGGGTAGTAAGGGGTGGGATGAAGATGTAAGATTATTAGTGAAAGAGAAGAGAGAGGCATTTGGACGATTTTTGCAGGGAAAAAATGCAACTGAGTGGGAGATGTATAAAAGAAAGAGACAAGAGGTCAAGAGAAAGGTGCAAGAGGTGAAAAAGAGGGCAAATGAGAGTTGGGGTGAGAGAGTATCATTAAATTTTAGGGAGAATAAAAAGATGTTCTGGAAGGAGGAAAATAAAGTGTGTAAGACAAGGGAGCAAATGGGAACATCAGTGAAGGGCGCAAATGGGGAGGTGATAACAATTAGTGGTGATGTGAGAAGGAGATGGAGTGAGTATTTTGAAGGTTTGTTGAATGTGTTTGATGATAGAGTGGCAGATATAGGGTGTTTTGGTCGAGGTGGTGTGCAAAGTCAGAGGGTTAGGGAAAATGATTTGGTAAACAGAGAAGAGGTAGTAAAAGCTTTGCGGAAGATGAAAGCCGGCAAGGCAGCAGGTTTGGATGGTATTGCACTGGAATTTATTAAAAAAGGGGGTGACTGTAATATTGACTGGTTGGTAAGGTTATTTAATGTATGTATGACTCATGGTGAGGTGCCTGAGGATTGGCGGAATGCGTGCATAGTGCCATTGTACAAAGGCAAAGGGGATAAGAGTGAGTGCTCAAATTACAGAGGTATAAGTTTGTTGAGTATTCCTCGTAAATTATATGGGAGGGTATTGATTGAGAGGATGAAGGCATGTACAGAGCATCAGACTAGGGAAGAGCAGTGTGGTTTCAGAAGTGGTAGAGGATGTGTGGATCAGGTGTTTGCTTTGAAGAATGTATGTGAGAAATACTTGGAAAAGCAAATGGATTTGTATGTAGCATTTATGGATCTGGAGAAAGCATATGATAGAGTTGATAGAGATGCTCTGTGGAAGGTATTAAGAATATATGGTGTGGGAGGCAAGTTGTTAGAAGCGGTGAAAAGTTTTTATCGAGGATGTAAGGCATGTGTACATGTAGGAAGAGAGGAAAGTGATTGGTTCTCAGTGAATGTAGGTTTGCAGCAGGGGTGTGTGATGTCTCCATGGTTGTTTAATTTGTTTATGGATGGGGTTGTTAGGGAGGTAAATGCAAGAGTTTTGGAAAGAGGGGCAAGTATGAAGTCTGTTGGGGATGAGAGAGCTTGGGAAGTGAGTCAGTTGTTGTTCGCTGATGATACAGCGCTGGTGGCTGATTCATGTGAGAAACTGCAGAAGCTGCTGACTGAGTTTGGGAAAGTGTGTGAAAGGAGAAAGTTAAGAGTAAATGTGAATAAGAGCAAGGTTATTAGGTACAGTAGGGTTGAGGGCCAAGTCAATTGGGAGGTAAGTTTGAATGGAGAAAAACTGGAGGAAGTAAAGTGTTTTAGATATCTGGGAGTGGATCTGGCAGCGGATGGAACCATGGAAGCGGAAGTGGATCATAGGGTGGGGGAGAGGGCGAAAATCCTGGGAGCCATGAAGAATGTGTGGAAGTCGAGAACATTATCACGGAAAGCAAAAATGGGTATGTTTGAAGGAATAGTGGTTCCAACAATGTTGTATGGTTGCGAGGCGTGGGCTATGGATAGAGTTGTGCGCAGGAGGATGGATGTGCTGGAAATGAGATGTTTGAGGACTATGTGTGGTGTGAGGTGGTTTGATCGAGTAAGTAACGTAAGGGTAAGAGAGATGTGTGGAAATAAAAAGAGCGTGGTTGAGAGAGCAGAAGAGGGTGTTTTGAAATGGTTTGGGCACATGGAGAGAATGAGTGAGGAAAGATTGACCAAGAGGATATATGTGTCGGAGGTGGAGGGAACAAGGAGAAGAGGGAGACCAAATTGGAGGTGGAAAGATGGAGTGAAAAAGATTTTGTGTGATCGGGGCCTGAACATGCAGGAGGGTGAAAGGAGGGCAAGGAATAGAGTGAATTGGAGCGATGTGGTATACCGGGGTTGACGTGCTGTCAGTGGATTGAATCAAGGCATGTGAAGCGTCTGGGGTAAGCCATGGAAAGCTGTGTAGGTATGTATATTTGCGTGTGTGGACGTATGTATATACATGTGTATGGGGGGGTTGGGCCATTTCTTTCGTCTGTTTCCTTGCGCTACCTCGCAAATGCGGGAGACAGCGACAAAGTATAATAATAAAAAATAAAAATAATATATATATATATATATATATATATATATATATATATATATATATATATATATTTTTTTTTTTTATAGTTTGTATATATATATATATATATATATATATATATATGTATATATATATATATATATATATATATATATATATATATATATATATATATATATATATATATATATATATTATTATCTTTTTTATTATACTTTGTCGCTGTCTCCCGCGTTTGCGAGGTAGCGCAAGGAAACAGACGAAAGAAATGGCCCAACCCCCCCCTCCCATACACATGTATATACATACGTCCACACACGCAAATATACATACCTACACAGTTTTCCATGGTTTACCCCAGACGCTTCACATGCCCTGATTCAATCCACTGACAGCACGTCAACCCCGGTATACCACATCGCTCCAATTCACTCTATTCCTTGCCCTCCTTTCACCCTCCTGCATGTTCAGGCCCCGATCACACAAAATCTTTTTCACTCCATCTTTCCACCTCCAATTTGGTCTCCCTCTTCTCCTCGTTCCCTCCACCTCCGACACATATATCCTCTTGGTCAATCTTTCCTCACTCATTCTCTCCATGTGCCCAAACCACTTCAAAACACCCTCTTCTGCTCTCTCAACCACGCTCTTTTTATTTCCACACATCTCTCTTACCCTTACGTTTCTCACTCGATCATACCACCTCACACCACACATTGTCCTCAAACATCTCATTTCCAGCACATCCATCCTCCTACGCACAACTCTATCCATAGCCCACGCCTTGCAACCATACAACATTGTTGGAACCACTATTCCTTCAAACATACCCATTTTTGCTTTCCGAGATAATGTTCTCGACTTCCACACATTCTTCAAGGCCCCCAGAATTTTCGCCCCCTCCCCCACCCTATGATCCACTTCCGCTTCCATGGTTCCATCCGCTGCCAGATCCACTCCCAGATATCTAAAACACTTCACTTCCTCCAGTTTTTCTCCATTCAAACTCACCTCTCAATTGAATTGACCTTCAACCCTACTGTACCTAATAACCTTGCTCTTATTCACATTTACTCTTAACTTTCTTCTTTCACACACTTTACCAAACTCAGTCACCAGCTTCTGCAGTTTCTCACATGAATCAGCCACCAGCGCTGTATCATCAGCGAACAACAACTGACTCACTTCCCAAGCTCTCTCATCCCAACAGACTTCATACTTGCCCCTCTTTCCAAAACTCTTGCATTTACCTCCCTAACAACCCCATCCATAAACAAATTAAACAACCATGGAGACATCACGCACCCCTGCCGCAAACCTACATTCACTGAGAACCAATCACTTTCCTCTCTTCCTACACGTACACATGCCTTACATCCTCGATAAAAACTTTTCACTGCTTCTAACAACTTTCCTCCCACACCATATATTCTTAATACCTTCCACAGAGCATCTCTATCAACTCTATCATATGCCTTCTCCAGATCCATAAATGCTACATACAAATCCATTTGCTTTTCTAAGTATTTCTCACATACATTCTTCAAAGCAAACACCTGATCCACACATCCTCTACCACTTTTGAAACCACACTGCTCTTTCCCAATCTGATGCTCTGTACATGCCTTCACCCTCTCAATCAATACCCTCCCATATAATTTACCAGGAATACTCAACAAACTTATATCTCTGTAATTTGAGCACTCACTCTTATCCCCTTTGCCTTTGTACAATGGCACTATGCACGCATTCCGCCAATCCTCAGGCACCTCACCATGAGTCATACATACATTAAATAACCTTACCAACCAGTCAACAATACAGTCACCCCCTTTTTTAATAAATTCCACTGCAATACCATCCAAACCTGCTGCCTTGCCGGCTTTCATCTTCCGCAAAGCTTTCACTACCTCTTCTCTGTTTACCAAATCATTTTCCCTAACCCTCTCACTTTGCACACCACCTCGACCAAAACACCCTATATCTGCCACTCTATCATCAAACACATTCAACAAACCTTCAAAATACTCACTCCATCTCCTTCTCACATCACCACTACTTGTTATCACCTCCCCATTTGCACCCTTCACTGAAGTTCCCATTTGCTCCCTTGTCTTACACACTTTATTTACCTCCTTCCAGAACATCTTTTTATTCTCCCTAAAATTTAATGATACTCTCTCACCCCAACTTTCATTTGCCCTTTTTTTCACCTCTTGCACCTTTCTCTTGACCTCCTGTCTCTTTCTTTTATACATCTCCCATATATACATATATATATATATAAATATATATATATATATATATATATATATGTATGGAAAGCTGTGTAGGTATGTATATTTGCGTGTGTGGACGTGTGTATGTACATGTGTATGGGGGGGGCCATTTCTTTCGTCTGTTTCCTTGCGCTACCTCGCAAACGCGGGAGACAGCGACAAAAAAAAAAAAAAAAAAAAAAAAAAAAAAAAAAATATATATATATATATATATATATATATATATATATATATAATTAGTTTTTGTTGTCCATAAAATATGCTGATGCTCTGGTGACCATTCTGCATCAATGTCAAAGTTTCCATTTACTGATGAGTAAATATATATATATATATATATATATATATATATATATATATATATATATATATATATATATATATATATATATATATATATATATATGTTACAGAACTGGAAAATTATAAAAGTACCTATTAACTTTTATAATTTTCCAGTTCTGTAACATATATATATATATATATATTTTTTTTTAATTTTCCAAAAGAAGGAACAGAGAAGGGGCCCAGGTGAGGATGTTCCCTCAAAGGTCCAGTCCTCTGTTCTTGACGCTACCTTGCTAATGCGGGAAATGGCGAATAGTATAAAAAAGAAAAATATATATATATATATATATATATATATATATATATATATATATATATATATATATATATAAAATGGGAAACAGAAGAAGGAGTCACGCGGGGAGTGCTCATCCTCCTCGAAGGCTCAGAGTGGGGTGCCTAAATGTGTGTGGATGTAACCAAGATGTGAAAAAAGGAGAGATAGGTAGTATGTTTGAGGAAAGGAACCTGGATGTTTTGGCTCTGAGTGAAACGAAGCTCAAGGGTAAAGGGGAAGAGTGGTTTGGGAATGTCTGGGGAGTAAAGTCAGGGGTTAGTGAGAGGACAAGAGCAAGGGAAGGAGTAGCAATACTCCTGAAACAGGAGTTGTGGGAGTATGTGATAGAGTGTAAGAAAGTAAATTCTCGATTAATATGGGTAAAACTGAAAGTTGATGGAGAGAGGTGGGTGATTATTGGTGCATATGCACCTGGGCATGAGAAGAAAGATCAAGAGAGGCAAGTGTTTTGGGAGCAGCTGAATGAGTGTGTTAGTGGTTTTGATGCACGAGACCGGGTTATAGTGATGGGTGATTTGAATGCAAAGGTGAGTAATGTGGCAGTTGAGGGAATAATTGGTATACATGGGGTGTTCAGTGTTGTAAATGGAAATGGTGAAGAGCTTGTAGATTTATGTCCTGAAAAAGGACTGATGATTGGGAATACCTGGTTTAAAAAGCGAGATATACATAAGTATACTTATGTAAGTAGGAGAGATGGCCAGAGAGCGTTATTGGATTACGTATTAATTGACAGGCGTGCGAAAGAGAGACTTTTGGATGTTAATGTGCTGAGAGGTGCAACTGGAGGGATGTCTGATCATTATCTTGTGGAGGCTAAGGTGAAGATCTGTATGGGTTTTCAGAAAAGAAGAGTGAATGTTGGGGTGAAGAGGGCGGTGAGAGTAAGTGAGCTTGAGAAGGAGACCTGTGTGAGGAAGTACCAGGAGAGACTGAGTACAGAATGGAAAAAGGTGAGAACAATGGAAGCAAGGGGAGTGGGGGAGGAATGGGATGTATTTAGGGAATCAGTGATGGATTGCGCAAAAGATGCTTGTGGCATGAGAAGAGTGGGAGGTGGGTTGATTAGAAAGGGTAGTGAGTGGTGGGATGAAGAAGTAAGAGTATTAGTGAAAGAGAAGAGAGAGGCATTTGGACGATTTTTGCAGGGAAAAAATGCAATTGAGTGGGAGATGTATAAAAGAAAGAGACAGGAGGTCAAGAGAAAGGTGCAAGAGGTGAAAAAAAGGGCAAATGAGAGTTGGGGTGAGAGAGTATCATTAAATTTTAGGGAGAATAAAAAGATGTTCTGGAAGGAGGTAAATGAAGTGCGTAAGACAAGGGAGCAGATGGGAACTTCAGTGAAGGGCGCAAATGGGGAGGTGATAACAGGCAGTGGTGATGTGAGAAGGAGATGGAGTGAGTATTTTGAAGGTTTGTTGAATGTGTTTGATGATAGAGTGGCAGATATAGGGTGTTTTGGTCGAGGTGGTGTGCAAAGTGAGAGGGTTAGGGAAAATGATTTGGTAAACAGAGAAGAGGTAGTGAAAGCTTTGCGGAAGATGAAAGCCGGCAAGGCAGCAGGTTTGGATGGTATTGCAGTGGAATTTATTAAAAAAGGGGGTGACTGTATTGTTGACTGGTTGGTAAGGTTATTTAATGTATGTATGACTCATGGTGAGGTGCCTGAGGATTGGCGGAATGCGTGCATAGTGCCATTGTACAAAGGCAAAGGGGATAAGAGTGAATGCTCAAATTACAGAGGTATAAGTTTGTTGAGTATTCCTGGTAAATTATATGGGAGGGTATTGATTGAGAGGGTGAAGGCATGTACAGAGCATCAGATTGGGGAAGAGCAGTGTGGTTTCAGAAGTGGTAGAGGATGTGTGGATCAGGTGTTTGCTTTGAAGAATGTATGTGAGAAATACTTAGAAAAGCAAATGGATTTGTATGTAGCATTTATGGATCTGGAGAAGGCATATGATAGAGTTGATAGAGATGCTCTGTGGAAGGTATTAAGAATATATGGTGTGGGAGGAAAGTTGTTAGAAGCAGTGAAAAGTTTTTATCGAGGATGTAAGGCATGTGTACGTGTAGGAAGAGAGGAAAGTGATTGGTTCTCAGTGAATGTGGGTTTGCGGCAGGGGTGTGTGATGTCTCCATGGTTGTTTAATTTGTTTATGGATGGGGTTGTTAGGGAGGTAAATGCAAGAGTTTTGGAAAGAGGGGCAAGTATGAAGTCTGTTGGGGATGAGAGAGCTTGGGAAGTGAGTCAGTTGTTGTTCGCTGATGATACAGCGCTGGTGGCTGATTCATGTGAGAAACTGCAGAAGCTGGTGACTGAGTTTGGTAAAGTGTGTGGAAGAAGAAAGTTAAGAGTAAATGTGAATAAGAGCAAGGTTATTAGGTACAGTAGGGTTGAGGGTCAAGTCAATTGGGAGGTGAGTTTGAATGGAGAAAAACTGGAGGAAGTGAAGTGTTTTAGATATCTGGGAGTGGATCTGGCAGCGGATCGAACCATGGAAGCGGAAGTGGATCATAGGGTGGGGGAGGGGGCGAAAATTCTGGGGGCCTTGAAGAATGTGTGGAAGTCGAGAACATTATCTCGGAAAGCAAAAATGGGTATGTTTGAAGGAATAGTGGTTCCAACAATGTTGTATGGTTGCGGGGCGTGGGCTATGGATAGAGTTGTGCGCAGGAGGATGGATGTGCTGGAAATGAGATGTTTGAGGACAATGTGTGGTGTGAGGTGGATTGATCGAGTGAGTAACGTAAGGGTAAGAGAGATGTGTGGAAATAAAAAGAGCGTGGTTGAGAGAGCAGAAGAGGGTGTTTTGAAGTGGTTTGGGCACATGGAGAGAATGAGTGAGGAAAGATTGACCAAGAGGATATATGTGTCGGAGGTGGAGGGAACGAGGAGAAGAGGGAGACCAAATTGGAGGTGGAAAGATGGAGTGAAAAAGATTTTGTGTGATCGGGGCCTGAACATGCAGGAGGGTGAAAGGAGGGCAAGGAATAGAGTGAATTGGAGCGATGTGGTATATCGGGGTTGACGTGCTGTCAGTGGATTGAATCAGGGCATGTGAAGCATCTGGGGTAAACCATGGAAAGCTGTGTAGGTATGTATATTTGCGTGTGTGGACGTATGTATATACATGTGTATGGGGGGGGTTGGGCCATTTCTTTTGTCTGTTTCCTTGCGCTACCTCGCAAACGCGGGAGACAGCGACAAAGTATAAAAAAAAAGAAAAATATATATATATATATATATATATATATATATATATATATATAATTTGTTTATGGATGGGGTTGTTAGGGAGGTAAATGCAAGAGTTTTGGAAAGAGGGGCAAGTATGAAGTCTGTTGGGGATGAGAGAGCTTGGGAAGTGAGTCAGTTGTTGTTCGCTGATGATACAGCGCTGGTGGCTGATTCATGTGAGAAACTGCAGAAGCTGGTGACTGAGTTTGGTAAAGTGTGTGGAAGAAGAAAGTTAAGAGTAAATGTGAATAAGAGCAAGGTTATTAGGTACAGTAGGGTTGAGGGTCAAGTCAATTGGGAGGTGAGTTTGAATGGAGAAAAACTGGAGGAAGTGAAGTGTTTTAGATATCTGGGAGTGGATCTGGCAGCGGATCGAACCATGGAAGCGGAAGTGGATCATAGGGTGGGGGAGGGGGCGAAAATTCTGGGGGCCTTGAAGAATGTGTGGAAGTCGAGAACATTATCTCGGAAAGCAAAAATGGGTATGTTTGAAGGAATAGTGGTTCCAACAATGTTGTATGGTTGCGGGGCGTGGGCTATGGATAGAGTTGTGCGCAGGAGGATGGATGTGCTGGAAATGAGATGTTTGAGGACAATGTGTGGTGTGAGGTGGATTGATCGAGTGAGTAACGTAAGGGTAAGAGAGATGTGTGGAAATAAAAAGAGCGTGGTTGAGAGAGCAGAAGAGGGTGTTTTGAAGTGGTTTGGGCACATGGAGAGAATGAGTGAGGAAAGATTGACCAAGAGGATATATGTGTCGGAGGTGGAGGGAACGAGGAGAAGAGGGAGACCAAATTGGAGGTGGAAAGATGGAGTGAAAAAGATTTTGTGTGATCGGGGCCTGAACATGCAGGAGGGTGAAAGGAGGGCAAGGAATAGAGTGAATTGGAGCGATGTGGTATATCGGGGTTGACGTGCTGTCAGTGGATTGAATCAGGGCATGTGAAGCATCTGGGGTAAACCATGGAAAGCTGTGTAGGTATGTATATTTGCGTGTGTGGACGTATGTATATACATGTGTATGGGGGGGGTTGGGCCATTTCTTTCGTCTGTTTCCTTGCGCTACCTCGCAAACGCGGGAGACAGCGACAAAGTATAAAAAAAAAAAATATATATATATATATATATATATATATATATATATATATATATATATATATATATATAATTTGTTTATGGATGGGGTTGTTAGGGAGGTAAATGCAAGAGTTTTGGAAAGAGGGGCAAGTATGAAGTCTGTTGGGGATGAGAGAGCTTGGGAAGTGAGTCAGTTGTTGTTCGCTGATGATACAGCGCTGGTGGCTGATTCATGTGAGAAACTGCAGAAGCTGGTGACTGAGTTTGGTAAAGTGTGTGGAAGAAGAAAGTTAAGAGTAAATGTGAATAAGAGCAAGGTTATTAGGTACAGTAGGGTTGAGGGTCAAGTCAATTGGGAGGTGAGTTTGAATGGAGAAAAACTGGAGGAAGTGAAGTGTTTTAGATATCTGGGAGTGGATCTGGCAGCGGATCGAACCATGGAAGCGGAAGTGGATCATAGGGTGGGGGAGGGGGCGAAAATTCTGGGGGCCTTGAAGAATGTGTGGAAGTCGAGAACATTATCTCGGAAAGCAAAAATGGGTATGTTTGAAGGAATAGTGGTTCCAACAATGTTGTATGGTTGCGAGGCGTGGGCTATGGATAGAATTGTGCGCAGGAGGATGGATGTGCTGGAAATGAGATGTTTGAGGACAATGTGTGGCGTGAGGTGGTTTGATCGAGTGAGTAACGTAAGGGTAAGAGAGATGTGTGGAAATAAAAAGAGCGTGGTTGAGAGAGCAGAAGAGGGTGTTTTGAAGTGGTTTGGGCACATGGAGAAAATGAGTGAGGAAAGATTGACCAAGAGGATATATGTGTCGGAGGTGGAGGGAACGAGGAGAAGAGGGAGACAAAATTGGAGGTGAAAAGATGGAGTGAAAAAGATTTTGTGTGATTGGGGCCTGAACATGCAGGAGGGTGAAAGGAGGGCAAGGAATAGAGTGAATTGGAGCGATGTGGTATACCGGGGTTGACGTGCTGTCAGTGGATTGAATCAAGGCATGTGAAGCGTCTGGGGTAAACCATGGAAAGCTGTATAGGTATGTATATTTGCGTGTGTGGACGTGTGTATGTACGTGTGTATGGGGGTTAGGCCATTTCTTTCGTCTGTTTCCTCGCGCTACCTCGCAAACGCGGGAGACAGCGACAAAGTATAAAAAAAAAAAAAAAAAAAAAAAAATATATATATATATATATACACACACAGACATATATATATTTTTTTTTTTTTTATACTTTGTCGCTGTCTCCCACGTTTGCGAGGTAGCGCAAGGAAACAGACGAAAGAAATGGCCCAACCCCCCCCCCCATACACATGTACATACACACGTCCAGACACGCAAATATACATACCTACACAGCTTTCCATGGTTTACCCCAGACGCTTCACATGCCCCAACTCAATCCACTGACAGCACGTCAACCCCTGTATACCACATCGCTCCAATTCACTCTATTCCTTGCCCTCCTTTCACCCTCCTGCATGTTCAGGCCCCGATCACACAAAATCTTTTTCACTCCATCTTTCCACCTCCAATTTGGTCTCCCTCTTCTCCTCGTTCCCTCCACCTCCGACACATATATCCTCTTGGTCAATCTTTCCTCACTCATTCTCTCCATGTGCCCAAACCATTTCAAAACACCCTCTTCTGCTCTCTCAACCACGCTCTTTTTATTTCCACACATCTCTCTTACCCTTACGTTACTTACTCGATCAAACCACCTCACACCACACATTTTCCTCAAACATCTCATTTCCAGCACGTCCATCCTCCTGCGCACAACTCTATCCATAGCCCACGCCTCGCAACCATACAACATTGTTGGAACCACTATTCCTTCAAACATACCCATTTTTGCTTTCCGAGATAATGTTCTCGACTTCCACACATTTTTCAAGGCTCCCAAAATTTTCGCCCCCTCCCCCACCCTATGATCCACTTCCGCTTCCATGGTTCCATCCGCTGACAGATCCACTCCCAGATATCTAAAACACTTCACTTCCTCCAGTTTTTCTCCATTCAAACTCACCTCCCAATTGACTTGACCCTCACCCTACTGTACCTAATAACCTTGCTCTTATTCACATTTACTCTTAACTTTCTTCTTCCACACACTTTACCAAACTCAGTCACCAGCTTCTGCAGTTTCTCACATGAATCAGCCACCAGCGCTGTATCATCAGCGAACAACAACTGACTCACTTCCCAAGCTCTCTCATCCCCAACAGACTTCATACTTTCCCCTCTTTCCAAAACTCTTGCATTTACCTCCCTAACAACCCCATCCATAAACAAATTAAACAACCATGGAGACATCACACACCCCTGCCGCAAACCTACATTCACTGAGAACCAATCACTTTCCTCTCTTCCTACACGTACACATGCCTTACATCCTCGATAAAAACTTTTCACTGCTTCTAACAACTTGCCTCCCACACCATATATTCTTAATACCTTCCACAGAGCATCTCTATCAACTCTATCATATGCCTTCTCCAGATCCATAAATGCTACATACAAATCCATTTGCTTTTCTAAGTATTTCTCACATACATTCTTCAAAGCAAACACCTGATCCACACATCCTCTACCACTTCTGAAACCGCACTGCTCTTCCCCAATCTGATTCTCTGTACATGCCTTCACCCTCTCAATCAATACCCTCCCATATAATTTACCAGGAATACTCAACAAACTTATACCTCTGTAATTTGAGCACTCACTCTTATCCCCTTTGCCTTTGTACAATGGCACTATGCACGCATTCCACCAATCCTCAGGCACCTCACCATGAGTCATACATACATTAAATAACCTTACCAACCAGTCAACAATACAGTCACCCCCTTTTTTAATAAATTCCACTGCAATACCATCCAAACCTGCTGCCTTGCCGGCTCTCATCTTCCGCAAAGCTTTTACTACCTCTTCTCTGTTTACCAAATCATTTTCCCTAACCCTCTCACTTTGCACACCACCTCGACCAAAACACCCTATATCTGCCACTCTGTCATCAGACACATTTAACAAACCTTCAAAATACTCATTCCATCTCCTTCTCACATCACCACTACTTGTTATCACCTCCCCATTTACGCCCTTCACTGAAGTTCCCATTTGCTCCCTTGTCTTACGCACCCTATTTACCTCCTTCCAGAACATCTTTTTATTCTCCCTAAAATTTACTGATAGTCTCTAACCTCAACTCTCATTTGCCCTTTTTTTCACCTCTTGCACCTTTCTCTTGACCTCCTGTCTCATTCTTTTATACTTCTCCCACTCAATTGCATTTTTTCCCTGCAAAAATCGTCCAAATGCCTCTCTCTTCTCTTTCACTAATACTCTTACTTCTTCATCCCACCACTCACTACCCTTTCTAAACAGCCCACCTCCCACTCTTCTCATGCCACAAGCATCTTTTGCGCAATCCATCACTGATTCCCTAAATACATCCCATTCCTCCCCCACTCCCCTTACTTCCATTGTTCTCACCTTTTTCCATTCTGTACACAGTCTCTCCTGGTACTTCCCCACACAGGTCTCCTTCCCAAGCTCACTTACTCTCACCACCTTCTTCACCCCAACATTCACTCCTGGGGATAGGGGAGAAAGAATACTACCCACGTATTCCCTGCGTGTCGTAGAAGGCAACTAAAAGGGAAGGGAGCGGGGGGGCTGGAAATCCTCCTTTCTCAATTTTTTTTTTTCCAAGGGAAGGAGCGGAGGGGGGGGCGGGTGAGGATATTACCTAAAAGTCCAGTCCTCTGTTCTTGGCGCTACCTCGCTAGTGCGGGAAATGGCGAATAGTATGAAAAGAAAAATATATATATATTTTTTTTTTTTTTTTTTTTTTATACTTTGTCGCTGTCTCCCGCGTTTGCGAGGTAGCGCAAGGAAACAGACGAAAGAAATGGCCCAACCCCCCCCATACACATGTACATACACACGTCCACACACGGAAATATACATACCTACACAGCTTTCCATGGTTTACCCCGGACGCTTCTCATGCCTTGATTCAATCCACTGCCAGCACGTCAACCCCTGTATACCACATCGCTCCAATTCACTCTATTCCTTGCCCTCCTTTCACCCTCCTGCATGCTCAGGCCCCGATCACACAAAATCCTTTTCACTCCATCTTTCCACCTCCAATTTGGTCTCCCTCTTCTCCTCGTTCCCTCCACCTCCGACACATATATCCTCTTGGTCAATCTTTCCTCACTCATTCTCTCCATGTGCCCAAACCATTTCAAAACACCCTCTTCTGCTCTCTCAACCACGCTCTTTTTATTTCCACACATCTCTCTTACCCTTACGTTACTTACTCGATCAAACCACCTCACACCACACATTGTCCTCAAACATCTCATTTCCAGCACATCCATCCTCCTGCGCACAACTCTATCCATAGCCCACGCCTCGCAACCATACAACATTGTTGGAACTACTATTCCTTCAAACATACCCATTTTTGCTTTCCGGGATAATGTTCTCGACTTCCACACATTTTTCAAGGCTCCCAAAATTTTCGCCCCTTCCCCCACCCTATGATCCACTTCCGCTTCCATGGTTCCATCCGCTGACAGATCCACTCCCAGATATCTAAAACACTTCACTTCCTCCAGTTTTTCACCATTCAAACTCACCTCCCAATTGACTTGACCCTCAACCCTACTGTACCTAATAACCTTAGGTACGAAAGAAATGGCCCAACCCACCCCCATACACATGTATATACATACGTCCACACACGCAATATACATACCTACACAGCTTTCCATGGTTTACCCCAGACGCTTCACATGCCTTGATTCAATCCACTGACAGCACGTCAACCCCGGTATACCACATCGCTCCAATTCACTCTATTCCTTGCCCTCCTTTCACCCTCCTGCATGTTCAGGCCCCAATCACTTAAAATCTTTTTCTCTCCATCTTTCCACCTCAAATTTGGTCTCCCACTTCTCCTCATTCCCTCCACTTCATATCCTCTTTGTCAATCTTTCCTCACTCATTCTCTCCATGTGACCAAACCATTTCAAAACACCCTCTTCTGCTCTCTCAACCACACTCTTTTTATTTCCACACATCTCTCTTACCCTTTCATTACTTACTCGATCAAACCACCTCACACCACATATTGTCCCCAAACATCTCATTTCCAGCACATCACCCCTCCTCCGCACAACTCTGTCTATAGCCCACACCTTGCAACCATATAACATTGTTGGAACCACTATTCCTTCAAACATACCCATTTTTGCTTTCCAAGATCATGTTCTCAACTTCCTCCCCCACCCTATGATTCACTTCCGCTTCCATGGTTCCATCCGCTGCCAAATCCACTCCCAGATATCTAAAACACATCACTTCCTCCAGTTTTTCTACATTCAAACTTACCTCCCAGTTGACTTGTCCCTCAACCCTACTGTACCTAATAACCTTGCTCTTATTCACATTTACTCTCAGCTTTCTTTTTTCACACACTTTACCAAACTCGAGTAGTCACCAGCTTCTACAGTTTCTCACCTGAATCAGCCACCAGCACTGTATCATCAGCAAACAACAACTGACTCACCTCCCAAGCTCTCTCATCCACAACAGACTGCATACTTGCCCCTCTTTCCAAAACTCTTGCATTCACCTCCCCAACAACCCCATTCATAAACAAATCAAACAACCATGGAGACATCACACACCCCTGCCGCAAACCAATGTTCACTAAGAACCAATCACTTTCCTCTCTTCCTACATGTACACATGCCTTACATCCTCTATAAAAACTTTTCACTTCTTCTAACAACATGCCTCCCACACCATATATTCTTAATACCTTCCAGAGAGCATCTCTATCAACTCTATCATATGCCTTCTCCAGATCAATTAATGCTACATACAAAGCCATTTGCTTTTCTAAGTATTTCTCACATACATTCTTCAAAGCAAACACCTGATCCACACATCCTCTACCACTTCTGAAACCACACTGCTCTTCCCCAATCTGATGCTCTGTACATGCCTTCACCCTCTCAATCAATACCCTCCCATATAATTTCCAAGGAGTACTCAACAAACTTATACCTCTGTAATTTGAGCAATCACTTTTATCCCCTTTGCCTTTGTACAATGGCACTATGCAAGCATTCTGCCAATCCTTAGGCACCTCACCATGAGTCATACATACATCAAATAACCTTACCAACCAATCAACAACAGTCACCCCCTTTTTTAATAAATTCTACTGCAATGCCATCCAAACCCGCTGCCTTGCTGGCTTTCATCTTCCGCAAAGCTTTTACTACCTCTTCTCTGTTCACCAAATCATTCTCCCTCACCCTCTCACTCTGTACACCACCTCAACCGAAACACCCTATATCTGCCACTCTATCATCAAACACATTCAACAAACCTTCAAAATACTCACTCCATCTCCTTCTCACATCACCACTACTTGTTATCACCTCCCCATTAGCCCCTTTCCCTGATGTTCCCATTTGTTCCCTTGTCTTATGCACTTTATTTACCTCCTTCCAAAACATCTTTTCATTCTCCCTAAAATGTAAGGATACTCTCTCACCCCAACTCTCATTTGCCCTCTTTTTCACCTCTTGCACCTTTCTCTTGGCCTCCTGCCTCTTTCTTTTAAACATCTCCCAGTCATTTGCATTATTTCCCTGCAAAAATCTTCCAAAAGCCTCTCTCTTCTCTTTCATTACTACTTTCAATACTACTTCATCCTACCATTCACTACCCTTTCTAATCTGCCCACCTCACACCCTTCTCATGCCATAAGCGTCTTTTGCACAAGCCATCACTGCTTCCCTAAATACATCCCACTCCTCCCCACTCCCCTTATGTCCTTTATTCTCACCTTTTTCCATTCTGTACTCAGTCTCTCCTGGTACTTCTTCACAAAAGACTCCTTCCGAAGCTCACTTATTCTCACCACTCTCTTCACCCCAACATTCTCTCTTCTTTTCTGAAAACCCATACAAATCTTCACCTTCACCTCCACAAGATAATGATCAGATATCCCTCCAGTTGCACCTCTCAGCACTTTAACATCTAAAAGTCTATCTTTCGCATACCTATCAATTAACACGTAATCCAATAACGTTCTCTGGCTATCTCTCCTACTTACATACGTATACTTATGTATATCTCTCTTTTTAAACCAGGTATTCCCAATCACCAGTCCTTTTTCAGCACATAAATCTACATGCTCTTCACCAATTCCATTTACAACACTGAACACCCCATGTACACCAATTATTCCCTCAACTACCACATTACTCACCTTTGCATTCAAATCACCCATAACTATAACCTGGTCTCGTGCATCAAAACTACTAACACACTCACTCAACTGCTCCCAAAACACTTGCCTCTCATGATCTTTCTTCTCATGCCCAGGTGCATATGCACCAATAATCACCCATCTCTCTCTATACACCTTCAGTTTTACCCATATCAATCTAGAGTTTACTTTCTTATACTCTATCACATACTCCCACCAGTCCTGTTTCAGTGCTACTCCTTATCTTGCTCTTGTCCTTTCACCAACCCCTGATTTTACTCCAAAGACATTCGTAAACCACTCTTCCCCTTTACCTTTGAGCTTCGTTTTACTCAGAGCCAAACCATCAGGTTCTTTTCCTTTTTTATATTCATTATACTTTGTTGCTGTCTCCCACGTTTGCAAAGTAGCGCAAGGAAACAGATGAAAGAATGGCCCAACCCACCCACACACATATCTATATACATACACGTCCACACACGCACATATATATACCTATACATTTCAACATATACATATATATATACATACACAGACATGTACATATATACACATTTACATAATTCATACTTGCTGCCTTCATTCATTCCCCTTACCACCCGGTCACTCATGAAATGACAACCCCCTTCCCCAGCATGTGCACGAGATAGCGCTAGGAAAGACAAGAAAGACCACATTCGTTTACACTCAGTCTCTAGCTGTCATGTATAATGCACCGAAACAACAGCTCCCTTTCCACATCCAGGCCCCACAAAACTTTCCATGGTTTACCCCAGACGCTTCACATGCCCTGGTTCTATCCATTGACAGCATGTCGACCCAGGTATACCACATCATTCTAATTCACTCTATTCCTTGCACGCCTCTCACCCTCCTGCATGTTCAGGCCTCAATTGCTCAAAATCTTTTTCACTCCATCTTTCCACGTCCAATTTGGCCTCCCACTTCTTTTCGTTCCCTCCACCTCTGACACATATATCCTCTTCGTCAATCTTTCCTCACTCATTCTCTCCATGTGACCAAACCATTTCAAAACACCCTCTTCTGCTCTCTCAACTACACTCTTTTTATTACCACACATATCTCTTACCCTTTCATTACTTACTCGATCAAACCACCTCATACCACATATTGTCCTCAAACATCTCATTTCCACCATATCCACCCTCCTCCACACAACATTATCGAGAGCCCACGCCTCACAACCATATTACATTGTTGGAACCACTATTCCTTCAAACATACCCATTTATGCTTTCCAAGATAATGTTCTCAACTTCCACACATTTTTCAATGCTCCCAGAACTTTCGCCCCCTCCCCCACCATATGACTCACTTCCGCTTCCATGGTTCCATCTGCTGCCAAATCCACTCCCAGATATATAAAACACTTCACTTCCTCCAGTTTTTCTCCATTCAAACCTACCTCCCAATTGACTTGTCCCCCAACCCTACTGTACCTAATAACCTTGCTCTTATTCACATTTACTCTCAACTTTCTTCTTTCACATACTTTACCAAACTCAGTCACCAGCTTCTGCAGCTTCTTACCCGAATGAGCCACCAGGGCTGTATCATCAGCGAACAACTGACTCACTTCCCAAGCTCTCTCATCCACAACATACTGCATACTTGCCCCTCTCTCCAAAACTCTTGCATTCACCTCCCTAACAACCCCATTCATAAACAAATTAAACAACCATGGAGACATCACGCACCCCTGCCCCAAACCGACATTCACCAGGAACCAGTAACTTTCCTCTCTTCCTACACGTACACATGCCTTACATCCTCGATAAAAACTTTTCACTGCTTCTAACAACTTGCCTCCCACACCATATATTCTTAATACCTTCCACAGAGCATCTCTATCAACTCCATCATATGCCTTCTCCAGATCCATAAATGCTACATACAAATCCATTTGCTTTTCTAAGTATTTCTCACATACATTCTTCAAAGCAAACACTTGATCCACACATCCTCTACCACTTCTGAAACCACACTGCTCTTCCCCAACAAACTTATACCTCTGTAATTTGAGCACTCACCTTTATTCGCTTTGCCTTTGTACAATGGCACTATGCAAGCATTTCGCCAATCCTCAGACAACTCACCATGAGTCATACATACATTAAATATCCTTACCAACCAGTCAACAACACAGTCACCCCCATTTTAAATAAATTCCACGGCAATACCATCCAAACCCACTGCCTTGCCAGCTTTCATCTTCTGCAAAGCTTTTATCACCTCTTCTGTGTTTACGAAATCATTCTCCCTAACCCTCTCACTTCGCATATCACCTTGACCAAAACACCCCATATCTGCCACTCTTTCATCAAACACATTCAACAAACCATCAAAATACTCACTCCATCTCCTTTTCACATCACCACTACTTGCTATCACCTCTCTATTAGCCCCCTTCACCCATGTTCCCATTTGTTCTCTTGTCTTATGCACTTTATTTATCTCCTTCCAAAACATCTTTTCATTCTCCCTAAAATTTAATGATACTCTCTCACCCCAACTCTCATTTGTCCTCTTTTTCACCTCTTGCACCTTTCTCTTGACCTCCTGCCTCTTTCTTTTATACCTCTCCCAGTCATTTGCACTATTTCCCTGCAAAAATCGTCCAAATGCCTCTCTCTTCTCTTTCACTGATATCTTACTTCTTCATCCCACCACTCACTACCCTTTCCAATCTGCCCACCTCCCACACTTCTCATTCCATAAGCATCTTTTGCGCAAGCCATCGCTGCTTCCCTAAGTACATCCCATTCCTCCCCCCTCCCCTTACGTCCTTTGTTCTCACCTTTTTTCATTCTGCACCCAGTCTCTCCTGGTACTTCCTCACATAAATCTCCTTCCCAAACTCACTTACTCTCACCACTCTCTTCACCCCAACATTCTCTCTTCTTTTCTGAAAACCTCTACAAATCTTCACCTTGCCTCCACAAGATAATGATCAGACATCCCTCCAGTTGCCCCTCTCAGCAGATTAACAATGATTAATAACGCTCTCTGGCCATCTCTCCTACTCACGTATGCATACTTATGTATATCTCTCTTTTTAAACCAGGTATTCCCAATCACCAGTCCTTTTTCAGCACACAAATCTACAAGCTCTTCACCATTTCCACTTCAAACACTGAACACGCCATGTACACCAATTATTCCCTCAACTGCCACATTACTCATCTTTGCATTCAAATCACCCATCACTATAACCCGGTTTCGTGCATCAAAACTACTAACACACTCACTCGGCTGCTCCCAAAACACTTGCCTCTCATGATCTTTTTTCTCATGTCCAGGTGCACATGCACCAATAATCACCAATCTCTCTCCATCCACTTCAGTTTTACCCATATCAATCTAGAGTTTACTTTCTTACACTCTATCACATACTCCCATCACTCTTGTTTCATTATCCGTGGAGATGGGGGAGAAAGAATACTTCCTACATATTCCCTGCATGTCGTAGAAGGCGACTAAAAGGGGAGGGAGCAGATGGCGTGAAATCCTCCCCTCCCATTTTTAATTTTCCAAAAGGAGCAGAGAAGTGGGCCAAGTGAGAATAGTACCTCTAAGGCTCAGGCCTCTAATCTTAATGCTACCTTGTTAATATGGAAAATGGCAAAATGTATGAAAAGAAAAATGGAGTGAGTATTTTGAAGGTATATTAAATGTGTTAGATGATAGAATGGCAGATACAGGGTGTTTTGGTCGATGTGGCGTGTGAAGTGCGAGGGTCAGGGAGCATGGTTTGGTAAACAGAGAAGAGGTAGTGAAAGCTTTCAGGAAGATGAAAGCTGGCAAGGTGGCGGGTTAGGATGGTATTACAATGAAATTTATCAAAAAAGGGGGTGAATGTTGTTGACTGGATGGTAAGGATATTCAATGTATGTATTGCTCATGGTGAAGTGCCAGAGGATTGGCGGAATGCATGCATAGTGCCATTGTACAAAGGCAAAGGGGATAAAGATGAGCGTTCAAATTACAGAGGTATAACTTTGTTGAGTATTCCTGGAAAATTATATGGGAGGGTATTGATTGAGAGGGTGAAGGCATGTACTGAGCATCAGATGGGGGAAGAGCAGTGTGGTTTCAGAAGTGGTGGAGGATGTGTGGATCAGGTGTCTGCTTTGAATATATGTGAGGAATACTTAGAGAAACAGAATGATTTGTCTGTATCATTTATGGTTCTGGAGAAGACATGATAGAGTTGATAGAGATGCTTTGTGGACGGTATTAAGAGTATATGGTGTGGGAGGTAGGTTGCTAGAAGCAGTGAAAAGTTTTTATCAAGGATGTAAGGCATGTGTATGAGTAGGAAGAGAGGAAAGTGATTGGTTCCCAGTGAATGTCAGTTTGTGGCAGGGGTGTGTGATGTCTCAATAGATGTTAAATTTGTTCATGGATGGGGTTGTTAGGGAGGTGAATGCAAGAGTTTTGGAGAGAGGGGCAAGTATGCAGTCTGTTGTGGAGGAGAGGGCTTGGGAAATGAGTCAGTTGTTGTTTGCTGATGATACAGCACTGGTGGCTGATTTGGGTGAGAAATTGCAGAAGTTGGTGACTAAGTTTGTTAAAGTGTTTGAAAGAAGAAAGTTGAGAGTAAATGTGAATAAGAGCAAGGTTATTAGGTTCAATGGGTTGAGAGACAAATTAATTGGGAGGTACTTCTGAAGGAAGGAAAACTGGAGGAAGTGAAGTGTTTTTAGATATCTGGTAGTGGATTTTTCAGTGGATGGAACCATGGAAGCGGAAGTTAGTCACAGGGTGAGGGAGGGGGTGAAGGTTCTAGGAGTGTTGAGGAATGTGTGGAAGGCGACAACGTCATCTTAGAGAGCAAAAATGGGTATGTTTGAAGGAAGAGTGGTTTCAACAATGTTACCTGGTTGCAAGGCATGGGCTATAGATAGGGTTGTGCGGAGGGGGGTGGATGTGTTGGAAATGAGATGTTTGAGGAAAACATGTGGTGTGAGGTGGTTTGCTAATGTAAGTAATGAAAGGGTAAGAGAGATGTGTGGTAATGTTGAGAGAGCAGAAAAGGGTGTATTGAAATGGTTTTGTCACACGGAGAGAATGAGTGAAGAAAGATTGACAAAGAAGATATATGTGTCAGAGGTGGAGGGAACGAGGAGAAGTGGGAGAAGAATAGTAGTTCTAACAATATTATATGGATGCAAGGCATGGGCTATAGATAGGGTTGTACAGAAGATGATGGATGTGTTGGAAATTAAATGTTTAAGAACAATGTCTGGTGTGAGGTGGTTTTATCGAATAAGTAATGAAAGGGTAAGAGAGATGTGTGGTAATAAAAAGAGTATAGTTGAGAGAGCAGAAGAGGGTGTATTGAAATGATTCGGTCACATGGAGAAAATGAGTGAGTAAAGATTGACAAAGAAGATATACGTGTCAGAGGTGGAGGGAATGATGAAAAGTGGGAGACCAAATTGGAGGTGGAGGGATGGAGTGAAAAAGATTTTGAGCAATCGGGGCCTGAATATACAGGAGGGTGAAAGGCGTGCAAGGGATAGAGTAAATTGGAACGATGTGGTATTCCAGTGTCAACGTACTGTCAATGGATTGAACCAGGGCAGGTGAAGCATCTGGGGTAACCCATGAAAAGTTTTGTGGGGCCTGGATGTGGAAAGGGAGCTCTGGTTTCAGTGCATTACACATGACAGCTTGAGACTGAGCGTGAACAAATGTGACCTTTGTTGTCTTTCCTAGCACTACCTTGCACACGTGTAGGAGTGAGGGGTGCCATTTCATGTGTGGCCAGGTGGCAATGGGAATGGATGAAGGCAGGATGTGTGGATGTGTACATGTGTATATATGTATATGTCTGTGTATGTATATATATGTATACGGTGAAATTTATAGGTGCATATAGGTGCATGTGTGGGCGTTTATGTATATACATGTGTATGTGGGTGGGTTGGGCCATTCTTTTGTCTGTTTCCTTGCTCTACCTCACCAACTAGGGAGACAGTGACTAAGTATAATAAATAAATAAAATATATATATTATTCTTACCATTATTATACTTGAGCGCCGTTCCCTGCGTCAGCATGGTATAGCCAGGAAACAGATGAAGAAAGACCTATTCACTCATATACACACACATACACGAACATATACATATACATAAACATATTAACATATACACATATACATATTTATACATATGAATACACTGCCATATACATATATACACATGTACATATTTATACTCCCTTGCCTTCATCCATTCCTATTGCTACCCCATCCCACAGGAAACAGCATCGCTACCCCCTGCTTCAGCGAGGTAGCACCAGGAAAATAGACAAAAAGGCCACATTTGTTCACACTCAGTCTCTTGCTGTCATGTGTAATGCACTGAAACCACAACTCCCTATCCACAACCAGACCTCACAGACCTTTCCATGGTTTACCCCAGATGCTTCACACTCCCTGTTTCAGTCCACTGATAGCATGTTGACCCCGGTATACCACATCATTCTAATTCACTCAATTCCTTGCATGCTTCTCACCCTCCTACATGTTCAAACCCCAATTGCTCAAAGCCTTTTTAACTCCATCCTTCCACCTCCAATTTGGTCTTCCCCTTCTCGTTGTTCCCTCCACCTCTGACACATATATCCTCTTTGTCAACCTTTCCTCACTCATTCTCTCCATATGTCCAAACCATTTCAACACACCCTCTTCTGCTCTCTCAACCACACTCTTTTTACCACACATCTCTCTTACCCTTTCTTTACTTACTCAATCAAATCACCTCACACCGCATATTGTCCTAAAACATTTAATTTCCAACACATCCACCATTTTCTGTACAACCCTATCTATAGCCCATGCCTCACATCCTTATAATATTGTTGGAACTACTATTCTTTAGAAAATACCCATTTTCACACTACTAGATAACATTCTCTCTTTCCACACATTCTTCATCCCTCCCAGAACCTTGCCCCCTCCCCCACCCTATGACTAACTTCCACTTCCATGATTCCATTCACTGCTATGTTCACTCCCAGATATCTAAAACACTTCACTTCCTCCAATTTTTCTCTATTCTAACTTACATCCCAACTAACTTGTCCCTCAACCCTACTGAGCCTCATAACCTTGCTCTTATTCACATTTCCTCTCAACTTTCTCCTTTCACACACTTTTCCAAACTCAGTCACCAACTTTTGCAGTTTCTCACTTAAATCAGCCAGCAGTGCTGTATCATCAGTGAACAACTGACTCACTTCCTAGGTCCTCTCATCCCAACAGATTGCACATCTGCCCCTCTCTCCAAAACTCTTGCATTTACCTCCCTAACCACCCCATCCATAAACAAATTAACCATGGGGACATCACACACCCCTGCCACAGACTGACCATCACTAGGAACCAATCACTCTCCTCTCTTCCTACTCTTGCACATGCCTTACATCCTTGATAAAAACTTTTCACTGCTTGAAGCAGCTTGCCTCCCACACCATATACTTTTATAACCTTCCATATAGCATATATGTTATTTACCACCAATGCTGTGCTGGAGTAAGAAATAAGAATAAAGTGCAATAAAACAAAAAGTCCCTCCATCTCCTTCCTTCTTACTTCAATGTGAGGAAGGATCACCCCCTCCTCCAATTCATTTCTAATGATAACAGTATACATATGTTTATGTTATTCTCCATCAACAGTGTGCATGTGTAGGAAATTAGAGGTTAGCATGATCTGAATTACAAGACAAAGATAAAACAAGACCTCCTTGTCCTTCCCTCTTATCTTGAGCTCAGATGTGTCAGTAACACCCCTTCCTCCTGCTAACTCAGCACTCAATCAGGTTAACATATAGATATTTATGCAATTATTTTTGAGTATTTTCTTTTACTTTTGCAAGCCAATCTATGAATTCATATGGCTCTTTTTTGTACACATGATGAGATCTTCAACCAATCCTGCCATTTAAGGGATAAAACACAAAAGCTGATTCTTTGACACTGAGGGCATATCACATGACGTATATGAAGTTATAAGTGTGGTGACAAATAGGTATTAACTGACCTGGCTGAAGGCATCCACCATAAGCCCCACATCTGTCTCGATGTTGAGCACTTTTAGTACACTTTTATTATCATCAACATCCGAAGACTGTAAACACCTTGGTTGTCGTGTAAATATTCCAAACCTGTAGATACACATTTGAATTATAAAGAAAATTTTTTGATAATTTTGGAATGATGATTCCAATCTGCTGACATGATTATAATACAGATTAATAAAGTTGTTTGTCACTTCAGCATTATAGTCAAGTCAATCCTTTTTAAAGTTCACCAAAATTGAATATTAATGTTGGGTTTTAGTAGTTCAAAAAGGATCTGATAGCATGAGCTGGTAAACAATTAGTATATGCCAACTATGAAAACCATCCATGAAAGAATAAGAATAAAATAGTAAGAGGGTGGAAATGCAGTGGTTTATTAAAAGGGACAATGATGATAATTTTTTTCCCATCATCCATGAAGGAATGCAAAGACTGGGAAGAGGACGAGGCTAACGATTATGGAGATACATGTTTAAGACCACAAGAATTTGCAGCAACTAAGCAGCATGAATCAACTAACTACTTTAGACAGATAAGAATATATGATGCTTGAACTACTGTGGTCAGCTGTGAGTGTTTCTCCATTCAGCCAGTCCATTCTATACAATAATGTACTGAAAAGATGGACATTACTTTTCTTATCTAATTGACACATTACTTCAGTTGGCCTGCTTTCAATCAGGCCAACTGATAAGACTTGCTACTTGCTAGCTGGAAAATGAATTATTCTAGCTCAATTACAGTATAAATGCACAATCTTATTGCAGACAGTTAAGTCAAACTATGAAGTGTGAGCTAAGTATTAGTTATGAAGTACATTGTATTTCAAAAGGGAACACTAACATCTATGTCTATGTTTGCTAAAATTTACATTTTCTTATTAAAGAAATCATGACTATTTTTTTAATCAATCTAAAAAGGAGGAGACATTGTAGTTTTACTTAAAATTTCACGAAACAAACCATATGACATCATGGCCACATCACTGATAGTGCTGATAATAAACCCATTGGCAATGAACTACAATAGAACCCCAACTTAATGAACTAATTGGCAATAGGGTAGTCCACTAAAGGCCAAATTCCGTTACATCCCAAATTTTCCTAAGGAACATTAATAAAAGAAATATAACTGAGTGTAATGGAAACTTAACTGATTCTCTTGGAGATAAAGATTGTTTAAGGCCCCTCCTTCCCAGGCTAGAAGTGTTCTAGGAACAGCGAAGACTACTTTGAATTTGAGTAAAATAACTCCAGTCAACTGGAATGCCCTAATTATTTTCTGGTCTGAAATGAAGATTGCATGGGGTGCAAGCTAACCTCCCCTAATTCATGTTGCTCAATCATAATCAGATTTTCATCAATACCGAGGCATTTTCTGAACCTCTTAGCATAAGTAACACTGATAACACTCATCTCTAAAATTTATTCTAAAAATACAGGTCTTTGTACCAGTAAATATACAACAACTGCATCAAAAAATGGGCAATGAGTTTTGTGGTGACTAAACATGTACTTGTCTCAGACTCGAAGGCAGGGACCAAGCTAAGTCCTTTCATTTTGAAATTTCTACCTAAATCATTTTTGCAACTGTAAAGGTACAAAAAACAGCACCGCAACATTAAAGTACTGTAAATTAGTGTAAAACTACTCATAGTGTGCAGAACATTGTATGCTAGTGAAATAAAGACAAAGTGTACTGGAGTGATGCACACTGGCTGTCACATGTTTTCCTAAATTTTAGTGTCCTAGAATAGCATTGGGAATTAACAGACTATTCCATTTCATAAAAATTTCAGTTGAATCTCAAACTTAGTCTGGTGAGATCCACAGGGTGAATACCTAGTGAAGTCTTCAGATGTCTTCTACCCCACAGCCCAGGCTGAGCCCAGGAAGTTTGGCTGAGTCGTTGATTGACCAAACTCTTGGAAGCCATGGTCCTCAGGCCCACATAGCCCCAATAGCCTACCAAGTGTAGTACACTTCGTACATACTTGTCCAGTGCACTCTTAAAATTCTCTTCTTTGCATAACAAGCTGTTTCTGATGATAGCAGGCAAGGTGTTCGAGTCTTTGGCTCCAGATGTTTAAGATGTTTCCTCTTTTTATGCATATCATAGGAGTTATTTCTGAATGTAGGTTGGGAACCATACCTTCAAGGATTGTCTAGGTATAGATAATGATATACCTCTCCCTTATGCACTCTAGGGAGTACAGCCTAAGAGATTTCAGCAATTTCCAGTAATCTAGTTCCTGTACCACATTAATATCGGCTGCGAAGGATCTCTGAAAACTCTCTAATTCTCCAATTTCACTCTCCTTGTAGAGAGATGTTAGAATGCAGTAATGTTCAATTCATGAAAAAAGAATTAGCACCTTGAATAATATCATCACAGGTTTTCCTTTCTTTGTCTTGAAGGTCCATTGGATCCAGCTTAGCATCCTTTTGCATGAAGCAACTATTGTTTTGCTGTGTTCACTTAGGGTTAGGTTGTTAAACATTATTATTCTGAGGTCTTTCACATTATTCAACTGGTTTATGATAACATCTGTGTATTCTGTATTGTTTTTGATTACTTCATTTACCTAATACTAGAGGAGTTGGAACTTATCTCCAATAAAAAGTATGTTGTTCTCAGTTGCCAAGTTAATGACTTCATTCATGTCTCTTTGTAGCCTTTCAGCACCCTCTATTGATAAGACTTTCATATTCATTCTCACATCATCAGCAAAGGATGATATGATGCTGTGGCTCATGTTTGAATCAATGTCAAATATAAGAATGAGAAACAGGACGCGTGCAAATACAATTTCTTAATGGATTGATCTTTTTAATGTGAAGGTGCCGGAGATGGCTTGGTTTACAACTAGGTGTATGACCTGTTAGTTAAGAACTTGCATATCCATCTCCTAATTTTTCCAGTTCTTCCCAATTTTGAATTCTATGTTTTATGACACCATGGTCACATTTGTCAAATCTTTTGCAAAGTCTGTGCAACTTATATCAGCATTTTCTTTGTTTTCTACAGCCTCAACCATCTTATCACAGTGACCTGGTAACTGAGACAGGCAAGACCTACACTGAAACAATGCTGTCCTTAGTTGTGTAGATTGTTCACTTTCTTACATTCAGTCAGTTTGCCTCTAAGGACTCTGTTCATTGGTGGACATGATATATTACAAAATAGAGATAAGTCACAATTCATCTTACCTGTTTTGGTCACTCATTCCATACTCCTAGGGTCAACAATTCCATGTTCCTAAGCTGATGTGAAAATTAATTTTGCATATATTTTTTTGCTTGCCTTGACTCTGCATCACTGACAGTTGCTCGAAATGCAGCCCAAAGCTTGAAGCATTTAAGTTAATTTTTCCAGTGAGTTTACTAACATCATACATATATGGCAACAACTGAAGGAGCCTGGGCTGAAGTGTTCATAAACATTAAGAGGTGATATGTCAGCACAGGCAAAGTTTTGACCAACCATTTAGATGATGCAATAACAGTTGCAGAGCATATACAATAGTCAAAATACACAATTCATACCCATTATCAAATACGATGCAAATGCCATCAAATGATAAAGATGTCAGACCTATTAGCTATGCAATCCCAGCAACAGATAAATTTAATGCTAGTTGGTTTGAGTGTGAATTTTAATGGGAAGATATTAAAGGAAGTGGAGTGCTTTAGATACCTGAGAGCAACCATGACAGTGGAAGGAACCATGGGGGCTGAAGAAAGCCATAAGTTGGGTAAGGTGTGAAGCTTTTGGGTAATTTTAGGAGTGTATAGGGAAGGTCAATGTTAATGACAAAGCTGAGGCATGAATGCAAAAGGAAAGAAGTCGATGGATGTGTTGGAAATGAGACAACTGAGCACAACTTGTGGTGAGAGGTGCAATGATGGTAAAAGAAGGAACAGTGTAAAAAAGGGATATGGTATTGAGGAGAATATGACTGAGATATGTGAACAGGGTGTGCTGAAATCATCTGAAGATATGGAGAAGAGAGATTGACTACAGGGATATATGTGTCAAAGGTGGAAGGAGAAAGGGGGCGGACACCAAGAAGCATATGGTAGAGTGGAATGAAAGTGGCTTCGAGTTACTGAGACCTGAGCATTCAGGAAGGTTAGAGGCATGTACGGTATAGAGAAAACTGGAACACTGTGGCATACCAGGGATGATGTACTGTCTATGGGGTGAACAGGGCATGTGAAGCAGTCACTGGAAACCGAAAAAAGGTCTATAAAGCTTGGCTTTCGTTGGGGTGGCTCTGGGTTCTGTGCATCATAATTTGATCTAGAGAAAAGATGAAAACAAATGAGGCAATTTTTTATCTGTTCCTGGTGCTACATCTCTAAAGAAGGAACATTGCAGAAGTAAGAAATTAATCTTATTACACATTTTTCCTACTAGGTGAGGTTTTCATAGATTTTACTGAATTTTACTAGGTGAGGTTTCTATAGGTTCTGTTGAATTACTTGCTGGTTCCATTGAATTTCACTTTTTCGCAGGTTCTGTTGAATTTTATAAGTGTTTTACCGACTTTTACATTAACTTAACCTCATATTTTCCCTAATCACAAAACCTTCAATACTATCACCTTACTAATAACCAGTAAAACAATGATACAAATCATGCTCTGCAAATGACATCCCTAAATAAGTTTGCAGAAGGATTGGTAGAATACCCCATTAACACTGCAAAGGGACCCAGTACAGTAATGAAATTTAAATTCATATGTTTCCTTTCCTGTCGTAATTCTAAGATTTCATTTTGAGATCTCCACCTCAAAGATATAACGCCATACTTCCATTTTTGTTGTGGTGTTTTAGCCTTCCCCAAAAGATTCATCAAAATCCATAAGGACTTAATAACTGACTGAGTTTCCTACTGTATTATAGGAGTATTTCACACATCCAACAACAATCCCTATATTTCATTTGTTTGGGACAATACCACACTTCCTACCAAAATCCAGAGATAGATTTTAAGTCTCCATGACAAAATCTACCAAAATCCAAGAGGATTTATTAGCAAACTAGATCTTCCACTGCACTGCAGGGTATTTCACTAATGCTAATGCAATCTTCTTGGATTTCAGTGGATAATAAAAATACAAAAAAGTGATAAACTGCTGATACAAACATTTCCTTAGCAAGTTGGGTATCTTACAGCATTACATGTGTATTTCACCAGCACTACAGTGTTCCTCCTGGATTTTGATAGAAGTAATTTAGGAGACCTCTCCTCAACTGTAACTGATTTCTCTAAACACTACAGTATCACTTAAGAAGAAAAATCATAATATCCAAAGCTAACAATGATGTGGAGCTTAACTAAATTTTCCCTCTCAATTATGGATGAACACTTGGTGAATGTTGTCTCTGCTTTCACAACTACTATATCACTGGTATCCCTAAAGAAGAAATCCAAGAGGTATGGTTGGTTGGTAGATTAGATATATTTGTGAAGGGCTTACAATATGTATAGCACTACATCACCTTGATAGTACCAGTGAAACAAATTAAAAAAGGTCAAACAGGAAAAGAATAAAATGCTAATATAAAAAGAAAAATCATGTCAACTGAATCTCCCATGATATTAGAGGTGTTTTTTTACCCAACATTCAGCAATCCTTGGATTTCATTCTGTAGGGAAACCCCTTGAGCACTAGGAAAGGAGAGAATATTAATCCAACCTTGGAACAAGAAGCTCCTGAGATTTCATCACTGCCTGGCGAAACATTCTTATGCCCTCTTCCTCTTGTTTATATGACGATGATGGGGTGTTTCTCCTCTTCTTGCATATAACACTGCTAAAAACGGCAGACTATATAAATAAAAAAGCTTCATAGTGACTGTGAAAAAATGAAAGCTAAATATCTTAAGCTTAAAAATGATATAATCAAGAAGGGAACAAGCTATGAATAAACAAGATTATCTATCTATCTATCTACCCATCTGTCTATCTATCTATCTCTTTTTTTTGCTTTGTCGCTGTCTCCCGCGTTAGCGAGGTAGCACAAGGAAACAGACGAAAGAATGGCCCAACCCACCCACATACACATGTATATACATACACGTCCACACACACACAAATATACATACCTATACATCTCAATGTATACATATATATACACACACAGACATATACATATATACACATGTACATAATTCATACTGCCTGCCTTTATTCATTCCCATCGCCACCTCGCCACACATGGAATAACAGCCCCCTCCCACCGCATGTGTGCGAGGTAGCGCTAGGAAAAGACAACAAAGGCCCCATTTGTTCACACTCAGTCTCTAGCTGTCATGTAATAATGCACTGAAACCACAGCTCCCTCTCCACATCCAGGCCCCACACAACTTTAGATGGTTTACCCCAAAAGCTTCACATGCCCTGGTTCAATCCATTGACAGCACGTCGACCCCGGTATACCACATTATTCCAATTCACTCTATCCCTTGCACGCTTCTCACCCTCCTGCATGTTCAGGCCCTGATCACTCAAAATCTTTTTCACTCCATCTTTCCACCTCCAATTTGGTCTCCCACTTCTCCTCGTTCCCTCCACCTCTGACACATATATCCTCTTGGTCAATCTTTCCTCACTCATTCTCTCCATGTAACCAAACCATTTCAAAACACCCTCTTCTGCTCTCTCAACCACATTCTTTGTATTACCACACCTCTCTCTTACCCTATTATTACTTACTCGATCAAACCACCTAACACAACATATTGTCCTCAAACATCTCATTTCCAGCACATCGACCCTCCTCCGCAAAACTCTATCCATAGCCCACGCCATAGCTTTATTGTTTCCTCACTTTTCACTAAAGTTCCAGTTGATGACCTTTTAGAATATTCATTTGATGTCTTGGATGATATTCATTTACCTGTTTCAAAGTCTATTTTCACTGAACTGATGAAATTGTGTATAAAAGACTGTGTATTTCAATTCAATGGAGATTATTATGCTCAAAAATTTGGTATGGCAATGGGTAACCCTCTTCCACCTGTACTAAGTAATCTTCATATGGAATTTTTTTAAACAAAATTACTAAAGGATATCTTACCTTCTAATGCAATTTGGTTTAGGTATGTAGATGATGTTCTTTGTGTTTGGCCATCAAATGAAAATTTACAAATATTTCTCCCCTTACTTAACAATTTAGTACCTTCCATCAAATTTACTGTAGAAAATGAAAATAATGGTATGTTACCATTTTTAGATTGCATGATCCATGGGCAAGGAAACAAGTTTAAGTTTAGCATGTACACAAAACCTACCAATGTATGCTCATATATCCATTATTACTCATCTCGACATGACAGAGTTAAATTATCATCATTTCAATCTATGTCTCTAAGGGCATTACATATTTGCAGTCCAGAGTTTATTGATGATGAGTTTGAGAACATATATTCTATTGGATCTAAGTTAAAGTACCCTAGATTTTTCATTGATAAATCCCTTAAGTTAGCAAAGAAATCATTTTATGGAGTTGAGCCCAAACCTCCCATAGGCACCAAGAATCTTTTAGTTCTCCCTTTTAATAATAATTTCATTTCACTTCCCATGTTGCTTAAATCCTTTAATGTAAATGTTCCTTTCAGCAACAATTATTCTATAAAGAATATCTTAATCAGAAATTCACCAAAAAATTCTCTTGGATGCATCTATAAATTTCCATGTGGAAATTGTGATTGATTTTATGTTTGGCAGACTGGTAAGGATCTTTCTGTTAAACTTTAGCAACATAAATATAGTATAAGAACGGGACAAAAATCAAATGCCTTGTTTAATCACGTTAAAAACTATGATCATTGTACTGACTGGAGTAATGCCATCTCAGTTATTAACTCCAACTCTATCACCATGAGAAATATCATTGAATCCTCTATTATCAAATTCACAAATCTTAATATTAGTGATAGTCTATACAATTCAGATAACTTTACTGTTGATAAAATTTGCAAAATGATAAGTTTATGAACGCTCGTTGCTAGTCTTGGACAATCGCATGTTTACCAAATGGCATCCTATCTTCGTCTCTTCGATGTATATCAACTGACGTATATTTCTCTCTTGTGTCTCCCCTGATGTGATTACTACACGAAAGTGCACTTGGGAACTTATCGTGTTTCATTTTCACCGTGGACTCGTAGGAATAACTTGATCACACGGAAGTGAAGTGTTTTAGATATCTGGGAGTGGATCTGTCAGCGGATGGAACCATGGAAGCGGAAGTGGATCATAGGGTGGGGGAGGGGGCGAAAATTTTGGGAGCCTTGAAAAATGTGTGGAAGTCGAGAACATTATCTCGGAAAGCAAAAATGGGTATGTTTGAAGGAATAGTGGTTCCAACAATGTTGTATGGTTGCGAGGCGTGGGCTATGGATAGAGATGTGCGCAGGAGGATGGATGTGCTGGAAATGAGATGTTTGAGGAAAATGTGTGGTGTGAGGTGGTTTGATCGAGTAAGTAACGTAAGGGTAAGAGAGATGTGTGGAAATAAAAAGAGCGTGGTTGAGAGAGCAGAAGAGGGTGTTTTGAAATGGTTTGGGCACATGGAGAGAATGAGTGAGGAAAGATTGACCAAGAGGATATATGTGTCGGAGGTGGAGGGAACGAGGAGAAGAGGGAGACCAAATTGGAGGTGGAAAGATGGAGTGAAAAAGATTTTGTGTGATCGGGGCCTGAACATGCAGGAGGGTGAAAGGAGGGCAAGGAATAGAGTGAATTGGAGCGATGTGGTATACAGGGGTTGACGTGCTGTCAGTGGATTGAATCAAGGCATGTGAAGCGTCTGGGGTAAACCATGGAAAGCTGTGTAGGTATGTATATTTGCGTGTGTGGACGTGTGTATGTACATGTGTATGGGGGGGGGGTGGGCCATTTCTTTCGTCTGTTTCCTTGCGCTACCTCGCAAACGCGGGAGACAGCGACAAAGTATAAAAAAAAAAAAAAAAAAATATATATATATATATATATATATATATATATATATATATATATATATATTTTTATACTTTGTCGCTGTCTCCCGCGTTTGCGAGGTAGCGCAAGGAAACATATATACATATATATATATATATATATATATATATATATATATATATATATATATATATATAGTGATTGGTTCTCAGTGAATGTAGGTTTGCGGAAGGGGTGTGTGATGTCTCCATGGTTGTTTAATTTGTTTATGGATGGGGTTGTTAGGGAGGTGAATGCAAGAGTTTTGGAAAGAGGGGCAAGTATGAAGTCTGTTGGGGATGAGAGAGCTTGGGAAGTGAGTCAGTTGTTGTTTGCTGATGATACAGCGCTGGTGGCTGATTCATGTGAGAAACTGCAGAAGCTGGTGACTGAATTTGGTAAAGTGTGTGAAAGAAGAAAGTTGAGAGTAAATGTGAATAAGGGCAAGGTTATTAGGTACAGTAGGGTTGAGGGTCAAGTCAATTGGGAGGTGAGTTTGAATGGAGAAAAACTGGAGGAAGTGAAGTGTTTTAGATATCTGGGAGTGGATCTGGCAGCGGATGGAACCATGGAAGCGGAAGTGGATCATAGGGTGGGGGAGGGAGCGAAAATTCTGGGAGCCTTGAAGAATGTGTGGAAGTCGAGAACATTATCTCGGAAAGCAAAAATGGGTATGTTTGAAGGAATAGTGGTTCCAACAATGTTGTATGGTTGCGAGGCGTGGGCTATGGATAGAGTTGTGCGCAGGAGGATGGATGTGCTGGAAATGAGATGTTTGAGGACAATGTGTGGTGTGAGGTGGTTTGATTGAGTAAGTAACGTAAGGGTAAGAGAGATGTGTGGAAATAAAAAGAGCATGGTTGAGAGAGCAGAAGAGGGTGTTTTGAAATGGTTTGGGCACATGGAGAGAATGAGTGAGGAAAGATTGACCTAGAGGATATATGTGTCGGAGGTGGAGGGAACGAGGAGAAGAGGGAGACCAAATTGGAGGTGGAAAGATGGAGTGAAAAAGATTTTGTGTGATCGGGGCCTGAACATGCAGGAGGGTGTAAGGAGGGCAAGGAATAGAGTGAATTGGAGCGATGTGGTATACCAGGGTTGACGTGCTGTCAGTGGATTGAATCAAGGCATGTGAAGCGTCTGGGGTAAACCATGGAAAGCTGTGTAGGTATGTATATTTGCGTGTGTGGACGTATGTATATACATGTGTATGGGGGTGGGTTGGGCCATTTCTTTCGTCTGTTTCCTTGCGCTACCTTGCAAACGCGGGAGACAGCAGCAAAAAAAAAAAAAATATATATATATATATATATATATATATATATATATATATATATATATATATATATATATATATATATATATATTATTTATTTATTATTATTTTGCTTTGTTGCTGTCTCCCACGTTAGCGAGGTAGCGCAAGCAAACAGATGAAAGAATGGCCCAACCCACCCACATACACATGTATGTACACACACGTCCACACACGCAAATATACATACCTATGCATCTCAATGTACACATATATATACACACACAGACATATAAATATATACACATGTACATAATTCATACTGTCTGCCTTTATTTGTTCCCATCGCCACCTCGCCACACATGGAATAACAACCCCCTCCCCCTCATGTGTGCAAGGTAGCGCTAGGAAAAGACACCGAAGGCCCCATTCGCTCACACTCAGTCTCTAGCTGTCATGTAATAATGCAACGAAACCACAGCTCCCTTTCCACATCCAGGCCCTACACAACTTTCCATGGTTTACCCCAGACGCTTCACATGCCCTGGTTCAATCCACTGACAGCACGTCGACCCCGGTATACCACATCGTTCCAATTCACTCTATTCCTTGCATGCCTTTCACCCTCCTGCATGTTCAGGCCCTGATCACTCAAAATCTTTTTCACTCCATCTTTCCACCTCCAATTTGGTCTCCCACTTCTCCTCATTCCCTCCACCTCTGACACATATATCCTCTTGGTCAATCTTTCCTCACTCATTCTCTCCATGTGACCAAACCATTTCAAAACACCCTCTTCTGCTCTCTCAACCACACTCTTTTTATTTCCACACATCTCTCTTACCCTTACATTACTTACTCGATCAAACCACCTCACACCACATATTGTCCTCAAACATCTCATTTCCAGCACATCCACCCTCCTGCGCACAACTCTATCCATAGCCCACACCTCGCAACCATACAACATTGTTGGAACCACTATTCCTTCAAACATACCCATTTTTGCTTTCCGAGATAATGTTCTCGACTTCCACACATTCTTCAAGGCTCCCAGAATTTTCGCCCCCTCCCCCACCCTATGATTCACTCCCGCTTCCATGGTTCCATCCGCTGCCAGATCCATTCCCATTATCTAAAACACTTTACTTCCTCCAGTTTTTCTCCATTCAAACTTACCTCCCAATTGACTTGACCCTCAACCCTACTGTACCTAATAACCTTGCTCTTATTCACATTTACTCTTGACTTTCTTCTTTCACACACTTTGCCAAACTCAGTCACCAGCTTCTGCAGTTTCTCACATGAATCAGCCACCAGCGCTGTATCATCAGCGAACAACAACTGACTCACTTCCCAAGCTCTCTCATCCCCAGCAGACTTCATACTTGCCCCTCTTTCCAAAACTCTTGCATTCACCTCCCTAACAACCCCATCCATAAACAAATTAAACAACCATGGAGACATCACACACCCCTGCCGCAAACCTACATTCACAGAGAACCAATCACTTTCCTCTCTTCCTACACGTACACATGCCTTACATCCTCGATAAAAACTTTTCACTGCTTCTAACAACTTGCCTCCCACACCATATATTCTTAAAACCTTCCACAGAGCAACTCTATCATATGCCTTCTCCAGATCAATAAATGCTACATACAAATCCATTTGTTTTTCTAAGTATTTCTCACATACATTCTTCAAAGCAAACACCTGATCCACACATCCTCTACCACTTCTGAAACCACACTGCTCTTCCCCAATCTGATGCTCTGTCCATGCCTTCACCCTCTCAATCAATACCCTCCCATATAATCTACCAGGAATACTCAATAAACTTATACCTCTGTAATTTGAGCACTCACTCTTATCCCCTTTGCCTTTGTACAATGGCACTATGCAAGCATTCTGCCAATCCTCAGGCACCTCACCATGAGTCATACATACATTAACTAAACTTACCAACCAGTCAACAATACAGTTACCCCCTTTTTTAATAAATTCCACTGCAATACCATCCAAAAAGCTTTTACTACCTCTTCTCTATTTACCAAATCATTTTCCCTAACCCTCTCACTTTGCACACCACCTCGACCAAAACACCCTATATCTGCCACTCTATCATCAAACACATTCAAACACACACACACACACATATATATATATATATATATATATATATATATATATATATATATATATATATATATATATATTAGAGAGAGAAAGATACAATATTTCTATATTCGTAGATTGTTCTCTCCTCAACTATATCACTTTTAAGTTTAAGATATGGTAGACTTTATCTATTCATGGTCACGCAGAAGTTTTTCCTCCCAATAATGTGTTTTATTCCCGTTCTGAGCTCTACACTCAATTCTGCATATCTATCTATCTATCCATATCTCTGATGCCCATTCTCTCTGGGAACTCTCATCAAGGGGTAGCCAAGGCAAAAGTCTCCACTTTTCCCTGTCCTTACATGACTCCCTTACATACACCACTCCACACATTCTTCCATCTTGTCTCTCCCTCCAGTTTTCCTCTACCATATTTGCCCATTTCACTGGTGGTCTTCCACTTACACCAACCCCTTAATTGTCCTTTCATAAACTCTCCTTGTAACCTCCCAGTCATGCATTCTTTCCACATGCCCAAACAACCTCAACATATTACGTTTCACCATTCTACCAATTCACAATTCACTCTCTTTGCCTTCCCTGCCATACCTCATCTCTCATACACCCTTTAATTTCTTTCTTCATTCCACATAGTCACACCATATGCTCTTTTCAAACAGCTCACTTCCACAACCTGGATTCTTCACCTCTGTGACTCATTCCATGTCCATGTTTCGGCTGCATAGGTCAGGGTTGGGATGACTATGTTGTCCCTTAATCCCTCTTTACTTCCATACTTACAACTCTACCCTTCATTATTCTATTAAGGGACCTAATGACTCTTCTACCCTGTACTGCTCTCTCCTTTAACTATCCTCCCATATCACCACACTTACCCAAAACAGCTGTTAAATACTTAAATTACCTCACTTCCAGTCATTTTTCCCCCATATCCAAAGCACAATTTAGTACACTTTCTTCTTTCACTATATATGGTTTTACAAATCTATTCTTTCACTCTCTTTCCTTTCAATTACCATTAATTTACACTTTACTTGCTTTTATCTTCAATTGCCTATGCTCACACACATCATAAAACACAACCTGCTGCAACTCTCTTCACTCTCAGCTAACAACACAGTATCATCTGCAAACAGGCTTACCACTAGCCACCATATCTCACTTCCACACTACATCTTTGCACCCCTTTTCCATAGTTTTGCTTACATCTCTCTTATCACTCCATCCATATATGTATTAAAAATCCATGGTGACATCACAGCCCTGCCTCACACCTACGTTTACCCCAAAACTTTCACTCAGCTCTCCATTCACTCTTACACATGCATTTGCTCCTCTACAAAGTCTTCACACCATCCAACAGTTGTCCCCTATACCGTATATCCTGAACATATACCACAAAGCTTTCCACTCAACTCTGTCATATGCTTTCTCCAGATCCACAAAAGCAGCATACAACTTCTTATCTTTTGCTAAATACTTTTCCATGGTCATCTCCATTATAAAAATATGATCCATGCATCCTCTACCTTTCTTAAAACACTCTTGCTCTTCCTTTACTCTGCATTCAGCCAATGCCATCACTTTGTCAATTAATATTCTTGCATGCACTTTTCCTGGTATACTTAACAGACTTATTCCCTTATAATTGCTATGTACATCCTTCGCAACTTTTCCTTAGAATAAAGGAACATTAATAGCTTTCATCTAATCCTCAAGCACAACCTTAGGTTTCCTTACATTCATAAATTACATATAAGATGCATCCATTCTATCACACTTTCTCCTCCCTACTTTAGCATTTGAGTTGTAATCCCATTCACTCCAGGTGCCTTTCCTACCTTCAGACTCACTGTTGCTCTTCTTACCTCCCTCTTTGCTATATGTCCCTGCACTTGTATCCTCTTCCTTCCAGCCTCCATACCCATGCATGTCACAACTGCCGCCTACCCTTCTCCCACATTCATCAGTTCTTCAAAATACTCTTCCCATCTTCCTTTCACTTCCTCCTTTTGATTCAATAATTCCCCTTCCTTACTTCCGACATCAGTATTTTCACTTCCACATCCACCTCTTTCCATTTTCACCTTATTCCAGTAAAGTTTCTTATTATCCCGAAACTTTTCACTCGAGTTCCTTCCAAATTCTTCATCTTTCCTTTCTTTGTTTTCCTCTATCAGCTTCATAGCATTCCGCTTCCATACTTTGTATTCTTTCCTTCACCTTGTTGAACTTCCACGGGTACATTCCAGTCAAGCAATCTACCATATGCCTTTTTCTTCTCTTCTACAGCATTTCTAATCTCTTCTGACTTACCACCTTATATCCAACTACTAATTCCTTCACTACTATTTCTCAAAACCATCACTAGTATTTCTCAAAACCTTCATTAGGATTTCTGCAAACCTTCACAAGTATTTCTCCAAACCTTGACTGGTATTTCTCCAAACCTTTACTAATATTTCATATTTACTAATACTCTCCGAGTTTTTTATTTACGTATGAGACGTTTTGTTTACTAAGACTAGATAATCAAGCAAGAAGGGACACAATTCTACATTGACTTGCTACTGCCATCTATTGGTTATAAGAGAATAAAATCAATGAGACATCTAGGATAAGACCATTCTCTAGCAATGGAACTCATCAATCAATATGCATGACAATATGAAAGACTGATTCTAGTACAGGGTATTACACTGCATAGTAACTATCTAATACTGAGATTTTTATTCGTATAAATATAGTGTTTTTTTCCTGGTTTGAGTGTGTCCCTTCCACCTAAGGAGAATAAGATCAATTGTCTGATAGCACAAAGAGGTAATAAAGAAGTTACAGAGGAAAGCAGCAAAGATGATACCATAGTTAAGATAGGTGAGCTACAAGGAAAGGCTAAAAGCTTTCAAAACACAGCTAGGAAGAGAGAAGAGAAAAGGTTGACCTGATCACAGTCCTTAGGTTCTTAAAACAAATCGATGACTTAGTTAACAGCTCGAGAGATGTAAAACAGAGTACATAACATGAAATTAAGGACGAAAATTGTTCGAAAAGAATTAGGAAGTGCTTTCATTGTGTTAGTAATTAAAACGAATGAAGACTTGATAACGCATACAGGATATAAAAATCAAGGAAGAACTTCTAACAGAAGTTGTAAGAGATGTTACCCCACAAGTGTTGACCTCTCTCTTTGTACTGCACAAATAAATCTTTACAATCTGATACGTCATTCATACCAAGAAAAGTCACTCGTAAACAGAATTATTTATATGACCCGCGGAGATCACTTAATCAATACTAAAGATCATTGTGTAATACCATTCCAGATCCTTTTGATCCGCCCCTTGAATATCACTAGGTAAATGCATTGATGGATGCCTGTGGCCTGTGGCTCTGTGTTCGTAAAAGCTGCTTCTGTTCAGTATCTCTGCATGATTATCGTGGTTATAAGGTCTTAATGATAACTTCTTTCCTGGCCGATTACTTCAAAATCTGTGTATATTGGAATAACTATTCTGTTTGAAAATTACTTTATGTTGTTCATTTTGTACTGATGTTATGTCTATCACTTTAAGCTGTATGTTCTAGTTGAAATAGATGTCCCTGAAAACTGAGTTTTCTTAGAGGTGATGATATGTGTAGTCATAGTTATGATGGGAGATCTCTGATGGACTCTGCTTAATCTCAGCACAAGATACTTGGTTAATCTTTGGAGAAAAACACCGACTACTGCCTGTAACATGTGAAGTGTTGCCAAGTGATAGATAACCTTATTGCGGAAACGAGTGGAACTAGCTCACTACCAGTGGTGTATCTAGGGTATGAAAGGTACCCTGGGCGCCATTCACCAGGTTTGGTTTTTGACATATGTTGCCCGATTGACATTTTTACGGTTTGGTATTGTGAGAAAAAAAGAAACGCCTACTTTTCAACTATATTGATATTTTGCTGGTATCGGTTGCATTACGGCTTCTACGTTACAATTTTGATCAAATGTGTCTTTAACTTGAAGTCTTTAAGAGTTTATATAAATCCAAGTTTGGCCTAACTCTTCAACAGTTTATAATTGCACTGTATATATTTTCATATACATCCACAGTATGTACATTTTTAATCAAGCCAGGGGCACAATTTCAGTGCTTGCCATAGGCGCTATTTCCCCCAGATACGCACCTGTTCACAAACCAAATCACATATTGTTGGCCTTGTAGTAAAAAAAAAAAAAAAGTAGAGATAAGCTATATGTGAAAAAAATATTAAGGAAAAATTAAGTTTAACATGTAAGGTAAGAGAAAACAAAAGACGGGGAACTAGCCGTCATAGTAAAAGCGGTTTAAAAAATACAAGAAATTACTAATGAATGATCACTTAAGTAATGTATAATGTGGAAAGTCACCGTAGGTAAACTGTTCACAATACTATTGATAATCTGCATTCTCCAAAGAATTAGAATGAATCAAAACATTTCAAGGAGAATAATGATAGCAGCAAACCAGGAAACAACAAGACAGAAAGGGTAAGATTTTTCATTACAATTTGAATATAAGAGTAAAGGCTGGATATCTTTGGGTTTAATACAGTCACTCACCGCGACAAACATTGATACGCAAGGCAGCAGGTTTGGATGGTATTGCAGTGGAATTTATTAAAAAAGGGGGTGACTGTATTGTTGACTGGTTGGTAAGGTTATTTAATGTATGTATGACTCATGGTGAGGTGCCTGAGGATTGGCGGAATGCGTGCATAGTGCCATTGTACAAAGGCAAAGGGGATAAGAGTGAGTGCTCAAATTACAGAGGTATAAGTGTGTTGAGTATTCCTGGTAAATTATATGGGAGGGTATTGATTGAGAGGGTGAAGGCATGTACAGAGCATCAGATTGGGGAAGAGCAGTGCGGTTTCAGAAGTGGTAGAGGATGTGTGGATCAGGTGTTTGCTTTGAAGAATGTATGTGAGAAATACTTAGAAAAGCAAATGGATTTGTATGTAGCATTTATGGATCTGGAGAAGGCATATGATAGAGTTGATAGAGATGCTCTGTGGAAGGTATTAAGAATATATGGTGTGGGAGGCAAGTTGTTAGAAGCAGTGAAAAGTTTTTATCGAGGATGTAAGGCATGTGTACGTGTAGGAAGAGAGGAAAGTGATTGGTTCTCAGTGAATGTAGGTTTGCGGCAGGGGTGTGTGATGTCTCCATGGTTGTTTAATTTGTTTATGGATGGGGTTGTTAGGGAGGTAAATGCAAGAGTCCTGGAAAGAGGGGCAAGTATGAAGTCTGTTGGGGATGAGAGAGCTTGGGAAGTGAGTCAGTTGTTGTTCGCTGATGATACAGCGCTGGTGGCTGATTCATGTGAGAAACTGCAGAAGCTGGTGACTGAGTTTGGTAAAGTGTGTGGAAGAAGAAAGTTAAGAGTAAATGTGAATAAGAGCAAGGTTATTAGGTACAGTAGGGTTGAGGGTCAAGTCAATTGGGAGGTGAGTTTGAATGGAGAAAAACTGGAGGAAGTGAAGTGTTTTAGATATCTGGGAGTGGATCTGTCAGCGGATGGAACCATGGAAGCGGAAGTGGATCATAGGGTGGGGGAGGGGGCGAAAATTTTGGGAGCCTTGAAAAATGTGTGGAAGTCGAGAACATTATCTCGGAAAGCAAAAATGGGTATGTTTGAAGGAATAGTGGTTCCAACAATGTTGTATGGTTGCGAGGCGTGGGCTATGGATAGAGTTGTGCGCAGGAGGATGGACGTGCTGGAAATGAGATGTTTGAGGAAAATGTGTGGTGTGAGGTGGTTTGATCGAGTAAGTAACGTAAGGGTAAGAGAGATGTGTGGAAATAAAAAGAGCGTGGTTGAGAGAGCAGAAGAGGGTGTTTTGAAATGGTTTGGGCACATGGAGAGAATGAGTGAGGAAAGATTGACCAAGAGGATATATGTGTCGGAGGTGGAGGGAACGAGGAGAAGAGGGAGACCAAATTGGAGGTGGAAAGATGGAGTGAAAAAGATTTTGTGTGATCGGGGCCTGAACATGCAGGAGGGTGAAAGGAGGGCAAGGAATAGAGTGAATTGGAGCGATGTGGTATACAGGGGTTGACGTGCTGTCAGTGGATTGAGTCGGGGCATGTGAAGCGTCTGGGGTAAACCATGGAAAGCTGTGTAGGTATGTATATTTGCGTGTGTGGACGTGTGTATGTACATGTGTATGGGAGGGGGGGGTTGGGCCATTTCTTTCGTCTGTTTCCTTGCGCTACCTCGCAAACGCGGGAGACAGCGGCAAAGTATAAAAAAAAAAAAAAAATTATCATTATCATTATTATTCGCCGTCTCCCGCGTTAGCCAGGTAGCACAAGGAAACCGACAAGGAATGGCCAAACCCACCCACATACACTTATCATTTTATTTCTTTATATTATACTTTGTTGCTGTCTCCCGCGTTAGCGAGGTAGCGCAAGGAAACAGATGAAAGAATGGCCCAACCCACCCACATACACATGTATGTACATACACAGACATATACATATATACACATGTACATAATCATTCTTGCTGCTTTCACCCATTTCGTCGCCAACCACCCACACATGAAATGGCACCCCCCCCTCTCTTGCGCGTGCACGCGAAGTAGCACTAGGAAAAGACAACAAAGGCCACATTCGTTCACACTCAGTTTACCTGTCGTGTATAATGGACCGAAACCACAGCTACCTTTCCACATCCAGGCCCCACAAAACTTTCCCTGGCTTACCCCAGACGCTTCACATGCCCTGGTTCATTCCATTGACAGCACGTCGACCCTGGTATACCACATCGTTCCAATTCACTCTATTCCTTGCACGCTTCTCACCGTCCTGCATGTTCAGGCCCCAATCACTCCATCTTTCCATCTCCAATTTGGTCTCCCACTTCTCGTTCCTTCCACCTCTGACACATATATCCTCTTGGTCAATCTTTCCTCGCTCATTCTCTCCATGTGACCAAACCATTTCAAAACACCCTCTTCTGCTCTCTAAACCACACTCTTTTTATTACCACACATCTCCCTTACGCTTCCATTACTTACTCGATCAAACCACCTCACACCACATATTGTTCTTAAACATCTCATTTCCAGCACCTCCGCCCTCCTCCGCACAACTCTATCTATAGCCCACGCCTCGCAACCATATAACATTGTTGGAACCACTATTCCTTCACACATACCCATTTTTGCTCTCCAAGATAACGTTCTTGACTCCCACACATTTTTCAAAGCTTCCAGAACTTTCGCCCCCTCCCCCACCCTATCATTCACTTCCACTTCTATAGTTCCATCCGCTGCCAAATCCACTCCCAAATCTCCATTCAAACTTACCTCCCAATTGACTTGTCCCTCAACCCTACTGTACCTAATAACCTTGCTCTTATTCACATCTACTTTCAGCTCTCTTCTTTCACACACTTTACCAAACTCAGTCACCAGCTTCTGATTTTTTTTTATCCGGATCAGCCACCAGCGCTGTATCATCAACAAACAACAACTGACTCACTTCCCAAGCTCTCTCAGCCACAACAGACTGCATATTTGCTCCTCTTTCCAAAACTCTTGCATTCACCTCCCTAACAACCCCATCCATAAACAAATTAAACAACCATGGAGACATCACGCACCCCTGCCGCAAATTTACATTCACTGAGAACCAATCATTTTCCTCTCTTCCTACACGTACACATGCCTTACATCCTCGATAAAAACTTTTCACTGCTTCTAACAACTTGCCTCCCACACCATATATTCTTAATACCTTCCTTAGAGTATCTCTATCAACTCTATCATATGCCTTCTCCAGATCCATAAATGCTACATACAAATCCATTTGCTTTTCTAAGTATTTCTCACATACATTCTTCAAAGCAAACACCTGATCCACACATCCTCTACCACTTCTGAAACCACACTGCTCTTCTCCATTCTGATGCTCTGTACATGCCTTCACCCTCTCAGTCAATACCCTCCCATATAATTTACCAGAAATACTCAACAAACTTATACCTCGGTAATTTGAGCACTCACTTTTATCCCCTTTGCCTTTGCACAATGGCACTATGCAAGCATTCCGCCAATCCTCAGGCACCTCACCATGAGTCATACATATATCAGATAACCTTACCAACCAGTCAACAATACAGTCACCACCTTTTTAATGAATTCCACTGCAATACCATCCAAACCTGCTGCCTTGCCGGCTTTCATCTTCCTCAAAGCTTTTACTACCTCTTCTCTGTTTACCAAATCATTCTCCCTAACCCTCTCACTTTGCACACCACCTCGACCAAAACACCCTATATCTGCCACTCTGTCATCAAACACATTCAACAAACCTTCAAAATACTCACTCCATCTCCTTCTCACATCACCACTACTTGTTATCACCTCCCCATTAGCCCCCTTCACTGATGTTCCCATTTCTTCCCTTGTCTTACGCACTTTATTTACCTCCTTCCAGAACATCTTTTTATTCTCCCTAAAATTTAATGATACTCTCTCACCCCAACTTTCATTTGCACTCTTTTTCACCTCTTGCACCTTTCTCTTGACCTCCTGTCTCTTTCTTTTATACATCTCCCACTCATTTGCATTTTTTCCCTGCAAAAATCGTCCAAATGCCTCTCTCTTCTCTTTCACTAATAATCTTACTTCTTCATCCCACCACTCACTACCCCTTCTAATCTGCCCACCTCCCATGCTTCTCATGCCACAAGAATCTTTTGCGTAAGCCATCACTGCTTCCCTAAATACATCCCATTCCTTCCCCAGTCCCCTTACCTCCTTTGTTCTCACCTTTTTCCATTCTGTACTCAGTCTCTCCTGGTACTTCCTCACACAAGTCTCATTCCCAAGCTCACTTACTCTCACCACTCTTTTCACCCCAACATTCTCTTTCTTTTCTGAAAACCTCTACAAATCTTCACCTTCGCCTCCACAAGATAATGATCAGACATCCCTCCAGTTGCACCTCTCAGCACATTAACATCCAAAAGTCTTTCTTTCGCGTGCTTATCAATTAATACGTAATCCAATAACGCTTTCTGGCCATCTCTCCTACTTACATACGAATACTTATGTATATCTCCCTTTTTAAAACAGGTATTCCCAATCACCAGCCCTTTTTCAGTACATAGATCTACAAGCTCTTCACCATTTCTATTTACAACACTGAACACCCCATGTACACCAATTATTCCCTCAACTGCCACATTACTCACCTTTGCATTCAAATCACTCATCACTATAACCCGGTCCCGTGCATCAAAACTGACACATTCACTCAGCTGTTCTCAAAACACTTGCCTCTCGTGATCTTCCTTCTCATGCCCAGGTGCATATGCACCAATAATCACCCATCTCTCTCTATCCATTTTCAGTTTTACCCATATCAAAGTAGAGTTTAATTTCTTACACTCTATCACATACTCCCACCACTCCTGTTTCAGGAGTAGTGCTACTCCTTCCCTTGCTCTTGTCCTCTCACTAACCCCTGACTTTACTCCCAAGGCATTTCCAAACCACTCTTCCCCTTTACCTTTGAGCTTCGTTTCACTCAGAGCCAAAACATCCGGGTTCTTTTCCTCAAACATACTACCTGTCTCATTTTTTCTCATCTTGGTTACATCCACACACATTTAGACACCCCAGTCTGAGCCTTCGAGGAGGACGAGCACTCCCCGCATGACACCTGTTTCTCCTTGTAGAAAGTTATATATGTACATATATATATATATATATATATATATATATATATATATATATATATATATATATATATATATATATATATATATATATATTTTGCCGCTGTCTCCCGCGTTTGCGAGGTAGCGCAAGGAAACAGACGAAAGAAATGGCGCTAGGAAAAGACAACAAAGGCCCCATTCGTTCACACTCAGTCTCTAGCTGTCATGCAATAATGCCCGAAACCACAGCTCCCTTTCCACATCCAGGCCCCACACAACTTTCCATGTTTACCCCAGATGCTTCACATCCCCTGATTCAATCCACTGACAGCACGTCAACCCCGGTATACCACATCGATCCAATTCACTCTATTCCATGCCTGCCTTTCACCCTCCTGCATGTTCAGGCCCCGATCACTCAAAATCTTTTTCACTCCATCTTTCCACCTCCAATTTGGTCTCCCACTTCTCCTCGTTCTCTCCACCTCCGACACATACATCCTCTTGGTCAATCTTTCCTCACCCATTCTCTCCATGTGCCAAAACCATTTCAAAACACCCTCTTCTGCTCTCTCAACCACGCTCTTTTTATTTCCACACATCTCTCTTACCCTTACATTACTTACTTGATCAAACCACCTCACACCACACATTGTCCTCAAACATCTCATTTCCAGCACATCCACCCTCCCGCGCACAACTCTATCCATAGCCCACGCCTAGCAACCATACAACATTGTTGGAACCACTATTCCTTCAAACATACCCATTTTTGCCTTCCGAGATACTGTTCTCGACTTCCACACATTCTTCAAGGCTCCCAGGATTTTCACCCCCTCCCCCACCCTTTGATTCACTTCCACCTCTATGGTTCCATCCCCATTTCTCCATTCAAACTTACCTCCCAGTTGACTTGACCCTCGACCCTACTGTACCTAATAACCTTGCTCTTATTCACATTTACTCTCAACTTTCATCTTTCACACACTTTACCAAACTCAGTCACCAGCTTCTGCTGTCTCTCACATGAATCAGCTACCAGCGCTGTATCATCAGCGAACAACAACTGACTCACTTCCCAAGCTCTCTCATCCACAACAGACGGCATACTTGTCCCTCTTTCCAAAACTCTTGCATTCACCTCCCTAACAACCCCATCCATAAACAAATTAAACAACCATGGAGACATCACACACCCCTGCCGCAAACCTATATTCACTGAGAACCAATCACTATTCTCTCTTCCTACACGTACACATGCCTTACATCCTCGATAAAAACTTCACTGCTTCTAACAACTTGCCTCCCACACCATATAATCTTAATACCTTCCACAGAGTATCTCTATCAACTCTATCATATGCCTTCTCCAGATCCATAAATGCTACATACAAATCCATTTCCTTTCCTAAGTATTTCTCACATACATTCTTCAAAGCAAACACCTGATCCACACATCCTCTACCACTTCTGAAACCACACTGCTCTTCCCCAATCTGATGCTCTGTACATGCCTTCACCTTCTCAATCAATACCCTCCCATATAATTTACCAGGAATACTCAACAAACTTATACCTCTGTAATTTGAGCACTCACCTTTGTCCCCTTTGCCTTTGTACAATGGCACTATGCAAGCATTCCACCAATCCTCAGGCACCCCACCATGAATTATACATACATTAAATAACCTTACCAACCAGTCAACAACACACTCACCCCCCTTTTTTAATGAATTCCACTGCAATGCCATCCAAACCCGCTGCCTTGCCGGCTATCTTATATATATGTGATTGTCCAAAACATGTTTTGGACAATCACGTTTACCAAATGGCGTCCTATCTTCGTCTCTTCGATGTATATCAACTGACTGTTATATTTCTCTCTTGTGTCTCCCCTGATGATGTGATTATTACACGAAAGCGCACCTGGGAAATTTTCGTGTTTCATTTTCCCCGTGGACTCATAGGAATATCTTGATCACGGGCAAAATTGTGATCCTTTCCAATATATATATATATATATATATATATATATATATATATATATATATATATATATTTTTTTTTTTTTTTTTTGCTTTGTCGCTGTCTCCCGCGTTTGCGAGGTAGCGCAAGGAAACAGACGAAAGAAATGGCCCAACCCAACCCCATACACATGTATATACATACGTCCACACACGCAAATATACATACCTACACAGCTTTCCATGGTTTACCCCAGACGCTTCACATGCCCTGATTCAATCCACTGACAGCACGTCAACCCCGGTATACCACATCGATCCATGTGTATGGGGGTGGGTTGGGCCATTTGTTTCGTCTGTTTCCTTGCGCTACCTCGCAAACGCGGGAGAGAGCGACAAAGCAAAATGAATAAATAAATAAATAAATAAATATATATATATATATATATATATATATATATATATATATATATATATAATTCTAACTGCAGTTATATCTACTGAGTAACACAAAACGATTATATTGAATAAATTTTGGTCAGGTAAACTTTAGAATAGTATTGGATAGAAATGGAAGAAAAAATACGATTTGTAGTAGTAACGAGGCATCTTCATATAGAAACTAACGTTGCTAAATTGAACAACACATTTCGTGAAGATTTTATGTTAGATAGATGTTTGGCGAAATATTAGAGGACTATTCTTCCGTATATTTCTACTCTCGATGACCGAACAGGTAAACCAAGGAGGGTGTGGTGGACCTTGGCTTTCTTCCCAGGATGAGGTTTTGAATCTGCATGATCAATCGTTTTCATGAAGATAACCACTTTTTTCATGCAGAGTGAATTTGCATTATATTTCAGCGTGAAAAGATTGAAAGTGGTTGAGAAAGAAACATCTAAAGTAAATCTAGGCAATTATACCTACCTCGTTGATGAATTAAGTTCTTGATGTTAATGATATGAAAGACTGAACAGTAGAATTTCTTAAAATCCTAACATGAATGTAATGTAGGAGTACTGAAGGATTTGATGTCATGAAGTTTATACGTTCGCATATAGAGGCAACAAATTATCATGAAAAAATAGAATTTAGTCGGTGTTTTGTAACTTGTCGGCAAGAGTTATAGGTAAACTTTCATTTTATTAAATCTCCAGACCGTTAATAAACACTATTGAGTTAAAATGCTTAAAGTAAAACCATTCAACGATAGTAAGCTTCTGTTGCTTATTTGAATGAGAAAAAAAAGCTGCTGGAAGGGTTAGAATTATTGAGGAGGGGGTTTTCTAATTATTGTTCAAGAGGGGTTATTTCTTACCCAGGGTGCTTAGACAAATTAACAGGTTAAACAGTGGGGGTTGGATAAATTTCTGTTGTAGAAGAATGTACTCTTGTTAAAGGGGAGGGGTCCCAATTGGAAGGATGGGACACTTTGATGAAGGAAGGGCTATAATGGGTAATTGGGAGTATTTCTTGGGAAAGGAGGTGTTTCTTTGGCAAGAAAGGGCTCCGATTAAGAATGGTTCTCTGGGAGGGAGGGATTCCTGTGTTAGTGGAGGGGATACTCCCCATGTTGAGGGAGGTAGGGGGTTGTGGGTGGGGCAGTGGAGGAGAGTAGCTTCCTAGGTGTACACAGAAAAGGAGCCATGAGTGTTGTCGTGAAGATAAAATGGGTTCTTTTACTCATCTCTTGTCTTTTTATCGCTGTGAACGGTAAGAATAAGTCAGTCTGATGATATACAGTCAGTTCTTACCAATATTTTCCCTGTAATGAGACATGTAATGATCTGACTCTCATTACATTTCAGTTGCGTAGCTCAGGAAGTGACGGGTGACGCTTGGTGAACAGTGCACTTGGTCTCTGTGCTTCATTTCCACTGTATATTCCAATTCATGCGGTAACCCTTAGTACTTATCGCTGTACATATTCCATATCTGAAAAATATATATATATTTTTTTTACATCCAGTGGTGGATGAGTTAATGGGCTTAGGCTGAAGATTTTGCGAGCCCTTCCTTGCTGCATATTAACCCGTAAGATACACCAAAAGCTTTCAAAGTACTTATAAATATGTCATTTTTCGGTAATATTATCGTTCCGGACTTGCAGCAAATATTGTTAATTTAGGTTAGGTTTGGTGTGTTTTGAACCGTTTATCCGATGAATTTTGATGTTTTGAACGATTGTGACCTTCACTTTTGTCACCAACACTTTCATATCCGAAGTGGTAAATTTTATCCATGTTTAACCAAAAATAAAAGTGCTAATTTCATTTGCTTTAGCCTTTGCTTTAGCGTTTAAGTGTGAAGTTACAGACACACACACACACACACACACACACATATATATATATATATATATATATATATATATATATATATATATATATATATATATTTTTTTTTTTTTTTTTTTTTTATACTTTGTCGCTGTCTCCCGCGTTTGCGAGGTAGCGCAAGGAAACAGACGAAAGAAATGGCCCAACCCCCCCCCCCATACACATGTACATACACACGTCCACACACGCAAATATACATACCTACACAGCTTTCCATGGTTTACCCCAGACGCTTCACATGCCCTGATTCAATCCACTGACAGCACGTCAACCCCGGTATACCACATCGATCCAATTCACTCTATTCCTTGCCCTCCTTTCACCCTCCTGCATGTTCAGGCCCCGATCACACAAAATCTTTTTCACTCCATCTTTCCACCTCCAATTTGGTCTCCCACTTCTCCTCGTTCCCTCCACCTCCGACACATATATCCTCATGGTCAATCTTTCCTCACTCATTCTCTCCATGTGCCCAAACCATTTCAAAACACCCTCTTCTGCTCTCTCAACCACGCTCTTTTTATTTCCACACATCTCTCTTACCCTTACGTTACTTACTCGATCAAACCACCTCACACCACACATTGTCCTCAAACATCTCATTTCCAGCACATCCATCCTCCTGCGCACAACTCTATCCATAGCCCACGCCTCGCAACCATACAACATTGTTGGAACCACTATTCCTTCAAACATACCCATTTTTGCTTTCCGAGATAATGTTCTCGACTTCCGCACATTCTTCAAGGCTCCCAGGATTTTCGCCCCCTCCCCCACCCTATGATCCACTTCCGCTTCCATGGTTCCATCCGCTGCCAGATCCACTCCCAGATATCTAAAACACTTTACTTCCTCCAGTTTTTCTCCATTCAAACTTACCTCCCAATTGACTTGACCCTCAACCCTACTGTACCTAATAACCTTGCTCTTATTCACATTTACTCTTAACTTTCTTCTTTCACACACTTTACCAAACTCAGTCACCAGCTTCTGCAGTTTCTCACATGAATCAGCCACCAGCGCTGTATCATCAGCGAACAACAACTGACTCACTCCCCAAGCTCTCTCATCCCCAACAGACTTCATACTTGCCCCTCTTTCCAAAACTCTTGCATTCACCTCCCTAACAACCCCATCCATAAACAAATTAAACAACCATGGAGACATCACACACCTCTGCTGCAAACCTACATTCACTGAGAACCAATCACTTTCCTCTCTTCCTACACGTACACATGCCTTACATCCTCGATAAAAACTTTTCACTGCTTCTAACAACTTGCCTCCCACACCATATATTCTTAATACCTTCCACAGAGCATCTCTATCAACTCTATCATATGCCTTCTCCAGATCCATAAATGCTACATACAAATCCATTTGCTTTTCTAAGTATTTCTCACATACATTCTTCAAAGCAAACACCTGATCCACACATCCTCTACCACTTCTGAAATCACACTGCTCTTCCCCAATCTGATGCTCTGTATATGCCTTCACCCTCTCAATCAATACCCTCCCATATAATTTACGAGGAATACTCAGCAAAGTTATACCTCTGTAATTTGAGTACTCACTCTTATCCCTTTTGCCTTTGTACAATGGCACTATGCACGCATTCCGCCAATCCTTAGGCACATCACCATGTTGAAATGTATTGGTATGTATTTGTGTGTGTGTTGGCGTTTATGTATATACATGTGTGTGTGTGGGTGGGTTGGGCCATTCTTTCATCTGTTTCCTTGCACTACCTTGCTGATGTGGGAGATGGCGATTAAGTATGATAAATATAATAAATATTGAATTAATGAAACTTGACTGTAACATCTTTCACTAGTTGTTATTAATGAATTCCTTGAATGAAGTGAAAATACATTAGGGTAGCTATTATGTTCTTTTGTTATGTTAACCAGAATTCCTTATTAACTCACATATATACAGCTTTGTAGGTGTGGTACAGTCCATGCTAAAATGTGAGAATATGAATTTAGCATCAAGCTTGAGGATAGCTAGTGGATTGCAAGTGACTGAGATGGATTGCTTATTGAACTTATGTAGCAGAAGTTTGACATCATGTCTCAGTGCCGTTTAGGCAGCAACCTGGCATTAATACATACAGCCTAGAATAGGCTTAATTTGTGTTTTTGTGAATTTTTCAAAATGATAACTACAGCCAATTTTCTCTGAATAAGAAATGGAATTAGGATGAGAGAACAATTGGGAAACTAAAGATAAAGATTAAGAATGGATTGATTGGCAGTTTCATGCACCAATACATAACACCAATCAACCTACCCACCCATTCAATTATTTACTCTTACCCATTTACTGAGTTTTGTAGTTAAAATGAGGCAACTGTATTAATGAAACTTTTTTTCATCCCCCAAGGGCTCTCCATGGCTCCTGTGCGTTGGTGCACTGTCTCACCTTTAGAGCAGAAGAAATGCGGTGCACTGTCTGAGGTTATAAAGCGAGATTTCTTCAAATTTAGTCATACATTTACTGAGTTGGAATGTGTGGAGGTATGTTGAAGTAGAATTTGCATTTTTATGTGAATGTACATAAGAGTATGTAGAATTAGCAATTGTTGTACAATAAATGTTATTGAAAAGGTGATGCTGTTACTGCTTGTAGACTTTTTATTACACTTTACTTTTGTTAGATAGATGTATGTTAGTATTTTTTCCATACTCTTTTAAGAAATCTGATAATGCCTGGGGATAGGGGAGAAAGAATACTTCCCACGTATTCCCTGCGTGTCGTAGAAGGCGACTAAAAGGGGAGGGAGCGGGGGGGCTGGAAATCCTCCCCTCTCACTTTTTTTTTTTTTTTTTAATTTTCCAAAAGAGGGAACAGAGAAGGGGCCCAGGTGAGGATATTCCCTCAAGGGCCCAGTCCTCTGTTCTCAACGCTACCTCACTAATGCGGGAAATGGCGAATAGTATGAAAGAAGAAAAAGAATGATATGAACAAAAAGTACTCTTAGGGCATTTTACAAACAGTCTCAGATATCCTTCTGTCTAGGCTTATACCACTTCTCTTCAATATTACTGATTAGATTCTCGTATCATTGGTTGGTGATCCATGTCCCATTACTTTTTATTTTTGATATCATCTCACTTTCTTGAAACAGTATTCTCACAGGACTTAGTTCCCTTCATTTTATACAGCGCTAGGTCTTTCTGCTTTCCTTTTTCTTAGTGGTGGTTCAGTCATTGACAGTATGGGGTGCTCCTTGTGGGTATGGATGAAATAGAATGTAGTAAGAAGTGGTACAGCACTAATCTGCTGTGTGTGTGGTCATAAAACTTGGAAGTTTGTCATATGCATGCATGGCTATTCCATCACCAGACACATAAGTGCCATCTGCTGCCAGACATTTGAGAAACATGGCAATATGAATATGGTAGTGAGTGTTCAAAATCATGCAAGTGTGTCCTGTGGTTTGCTAAGTTTGAGAGTGTGACTGTGGTACAGCATGAGTTTCACCGTGTGTATGGTGTTCATGAATCTCTTAAATATGACTCCATAAAGCAGTGGTACTTCACACATGAAGAAATATGGTCTATCACTAAACTACATGGAGGTAGTTGTAAGTGTTTGCCTAAGACATCAGCCATTATTGCTGCTGCAATGATGAGAAGCTCCAGGAAGAGCATGAGAAGATTGTCTTTGCTGTTGGGTATGCTATACATAATGTGCCAGTGCATCATACAGCAGTACTTCAAAATGTACCCATATTGCATGCAGCATCTTCAAGCATTATGTGGATATGATCACCAAGCGTGACACATTTGCAAGCGTCGTGTGAGTGAATGGAGTTGGATATGAATTTTTTTAAAGAGGTATCTGTTCACAGATAAGGTGACATGCTATGTCAGTGGCAGGATGAACACCCATAACAGTATCATATAGGCATTGATAACCACCATTTCAATTATGAACTTGAAAGGGCAAGTTTCAAGCTTAATGTTTGGAGTGGAGTGACTCACAACAAAGTGTACGGGCCCTTTTTCTTCATTGGAGAGACAGCACATTGGAAATCATACCTTGACTTTTTTTTTTTTTACAGCAGTTCCTTTTGACACAGCTGCTACAGGACAATCCAAACATGTTCGTTTTCCAGCAAGATGGAGTACCACCAAACTGGATGTTGGAAGTCTGTGCTTCCCTGAATGACACATTTATTGATAACTGGTGTGGTCATAGTGGGCCCATTGTATGGCTTCCAAATTTACCGGAATTAATGCTGCCTGATTTCTTTGTTTAGGTGTTTGTGATAAACCCTGTGCATGCTAAGTGACCTAAGGACATTGATGATTTGAGGAACAAAATTGCTGCAGCTTTCACTCAATTCATACCGGAGATTTTGAACAAAATATGGGAAGCATTGGCCTTTCGTTATGAAATGTGTCATGTCCAGAACAGGGGTCATACTGAATCTTGTTTCATTACTCATAATCTGTCATTGTAGATAATGTGTGCCAAATATTGAATTATGCTATACAGTGTAACTGTTTCCATTTCACAGCATGTATCACTTATCCATACTCAAACAGATCATCCTGTGTGATTTGTGTTCCATTAAGAGACAGGTGTATTCCCCTTTTTTTTTATTTTACATCTGCTTTGATAATGTTCCTCCATTTTTATTTTATTTTGGTATTTTTGATACTTTCTCGTATGTATTCCATTGGAAGGTGAGCAGGTACGTTGTACTTTTACATATCGATATCTTTATTTTAGAAAGCCCTTGACAATGGGATTATGTTCATGAAAGACCCTATTGTTAAGTGTTTTCTCATTAAGTGAACAAATGAAGCCCCGTATGTAAAGAGGGAGTGACTTTCCTGAGCAAATATGTTCTAACTTTTGAATATGGAATATACATGAAACAGCTTAAGAACAGCTTACCTGGTTTTCTTATTCTTCAGATTAAGTGATATTTGACCGTTTCTTTGCCCATTATCTCTGAAGTTATTTGCTTCATGCACGTTAAAAGAAAAAGAAATGTTTTGGGAGCAGCTGAGTGAGTGTGTCAGCAGTTTTGGGGCATGAGAAGGGTATTAGTGATGGGTGATTGAAACGCAAAGGTAAGTAATGTGGGAGTTGAGGGTATGATTGGTGTGCATAGGGTATTCTCTTATTTATTTTATAGTTTTATTATATAATTTTTATACTTTTAACCTACAATTGAGCTTCTAGCCATAAGGGATTTTCTTTTGTATCATGTATGCAAGTTGACAGTAAAAACATCTTTTCTTATCTTAAACAATGTTGTTAATGGAAATGATGAAGAGCTTGTGGATTTCTTTGCTGAAAAAAGACTGGTGATTTGGAAAACCTGGTTTGAAAAGAGAAAATTACACAAGTTTACATACATGAGTTGGAGAGATGGTCAAAGGGCATTATTAGATTACATATTGATTGATAGGCGTGTAAATGTGCTGAGAGGGCCAGCTGTTGGGAGGTTTTATAACTGTTTTGTGGAGGTGAAGATGGAGAGTTGTAAAGGTTTTTGAAAAAGAAGAGAGAATGTAGTGGAGAAGAGACTGATGAGGGTAAGTGAGCTTGGAAAGGAGATGTGTGAAGAAATACCAGGAAAGATTGAGTGTAGAATGACAAACGGTGAGAGCAAATGAAGTGAGGGGAGTGGGTAACAAATGGGAGGTATTTAGGGAAGCAGTGATTGCATGTGCAAAAGATGCATGTGGCATGAGAAAGGTGGAAGGTGGGGCAGATTAGAAAGGGTGGTGAGTGGTGAGATGAAGAATTAAAGTTGTTAGTGAAAGAGAAAAGAGAGGCATTTGGATGATACTTGCAAGGAAGGAGTGCAAATGAATGGGAAATGTATAAGAGAAAGCAACAAGAGATCAAGAGGAAGGTGCAGAGGTTGAAAATTAGGGAAAATAAAGACTTTTGGAAGGAGGTAACTAATGTGCAAAAGACAGGAGAACAGATGGGAACATTGGTGAAGGGGGCAAGGGGGAAAGTGATAGCAAGTAGTGATGGAGTGAGGAGGAGGAGTGAGTATTTTGAAGGAATTTTGAATGTTTGATGATAGAATGGTTGAAGTAGGATGTTTTGATTGGGATGGTGTGTGAAGTGAGAGTCAGGGAGAGTGGTTGGCGAAGAGAGAAGAGGTGGTGAAAGCCTTGCGGAAGATGAAATCCATCAAGGCAGTGGATTGGATAATACTGTGGTTGTATTCATTAAGAAAGGGGGTGATTGTATTGATGGTTGGTTGATAAGGATATTCTGTGTATGCATGAATCATGGTGAGGTTCCTGAGGATTGGAGGAATGCATGTATAGTGCCATTGTACAAAGGCAAAGGGATAAAGATAAGTGTTCAAGCTACATATGTCTGTTAAGTATACTTGGAAAATTGTATGGGAGGATATTGACTGAGAGGATAAGGCATGTACAGATCATCAGACTTAGGAGGAGCACTGTAGTTTCAGAATTGCTAGAGGATGTGTGAATCAGGTATTTACTTGAAGAATGTATGTGAGAAATACTTGGAAAAACAGATGGATTTGTGTGTTGAATTTATGGATCATAAGAAGGGATATGATAGGGTTGATAGCAATGCTTTGTGGAAGGTTTTATGGGTATATGGTGTGGGAGGTAAGCTGGTACAAGTATCAAGAAGTTTTATCAAATGTGTAAGGTATATGTACGAGTAGGAAGAGAGGAGAGTGATTGGTTCTCAGTGAAGGTTGGTTTGCAGCAGGAGTGTTTGATGTCACCATGGGTATTTAGCTAGTTTATGGATGGGGTGGTTGGGGAGGTAAATGTAAGAGTTTTGGAGAGAGGTGTGAGTATGCAGTGTGTTGGAGATGAGAGGGACTGGGAATTGAGTCCATTGTTGTTTGCTGATGATACAGCGCTAGTGGCTTATTCAAGTGGAAAACTGCAGAAGTTGGTGACTGGGTTTGGAAAAGTGCCTGAAAGGAGAAAGTTGAGAGTAAATGTGAGTAAGAGCAAGATTATTAGGTTCATCAGGGTTAAGGGACCAGTTAGTTGGGATGTAAGTTTGAATGGAGAAAAATTGGAGGAAGTGAAGTATTTTATATATCTGGGAGTGGACTCAGCAGTGAATGGAACTATGGAAGTGGAGGTGATTCATAGGGTGGGTGAGGGGGCAAAGGTTCTGGGAGCAATGAAGAATGTGTGGAAAGGGAGATTACTATCTTGGAGAGCAAAAATGGATATGTTTGAAGGAATATTGGTTCCATCAATATTATATGGTTGTGAGGCATGGGCTGTAGATAGGGTTATATGGAGGAGGGTGGATACGTTCGAAAATGAAATGTTTGAGGACAATTTATGGTGTGAGGTAGTCTGATTTGAGTAAGTAATGAAAGGGTAAGAGAAATGTGCGGTAATAAAAAGTATGGTTTACATGAGTTTACATGAGAAAGACAAACAATAGGAGGCCTGATTGTCCCATGACTGGGTTGTCTTTGTTTTATTATTATACTTAACTTCCGTCTCCCGCATTAGCGAGGTAGTGCAAGGAAACAGATGAGGAATGGCCCAACCCACCCACATACATATGTATGTAAATAAATGCCCATACACGTGCATATACATAAATATACATTTCAACATATACACACATACCTACACAGACACATACATATATACACATGTACATATCTGTACTTGCTGCCTTCATCCATCCCTGTTGCCAGGTGAAAAAAGGATTTTATCTTGAAAATAAAATGTAATTCCACTCAGCAGTTTTTAAAGCTATCACCAACTCCCTGCTGCTGCACATTAGCCTTCTAGTGTCCCCATTACTGCTGTCATTTATACAGTTAATTTCTGGCATTTCTCTCATAGTATTTCTGAATTTATAAGATATTTGTCTAAATGACTTTTGAAGGTATTTATAGTCTTAGCATTCAGTACGTCTGACATTAACTTATTTCAGTGCTTAACACACCAGTAGGAAAAAAACTTTTTCCCATGTCCATACTACGTGTTTTAGCTTGAGTTTTGTTCCATATGTCCTGTTAACCTTATTTTCTTGTATCTCGAAAAGATGCTCGTGATTTACTTTATTGAACTATTTCAGAATTTTGAATGCTTGGATTAAGTTGCCATGAAGCCTATGTTTTTTAAGGGAGAAAAGATCCAATCATTTTAGCCTCTTTGTATGCTAGATTTCTAAGGGATGGGATCAATTTTGATGTGTGTCTTTGAACTTGCTCTAATTTTTCCTTGTCTTTTATAGTTTGGGGACCAATAATGGACTGCATATTTGAGGTGTGGTCTTACTAGAGAATTATAAAGTGTTAGAATTGATTCTGGTGTCTTATAATCTATGTTCCTGGCCATGAAACCTAACGTTTGGTTGCCTTTTTTACTTGCTGCTTGACACTATTTAGTGTATTTTAGATTGTTGCTAATGACAACTCCAAGGTCCTTTTCTTCATTTACTTAAGTTAGAGCATTTCCGAATATTTGTAATCGCAACATATATTCTTGTCTCCACAGTGCATAACTGTACACTCGTCTACATTAAACTTCATTCGCCATCTGTCTGACCACTCTGCTAGTAAGTTAAGATCTTTTTGAATCATTTTGCAGTCCCATCTGTTTGCAGCTTTGCCTCCTAGTTTAGTATTGTCAGCAAATGTGGAGATCTTAGATATAAGACCAATATCTAGGTCATTAATGAATATTATGAAAAGAAATGGGCCTAGGGCTGACACCCCCTTGTTATGTTTAGCCAATCTGACGCTTCACCATTTAATACTACATGCTGCTCTCTTCCAGTAAGCCAGTCTGGGATCCATGTACAGAGTTCTTCACTGATTCCGTGTGCTTTAAGTTTATGTAAATGTCTCTTGTGAGGTTGAGAGAGCAGAAGAGGGTGTGTTGAAATGGTTTGGGCATATGGTGAAAATGAGTGAGGAAACGTTGACAAAGAGGATATATGTGTCAAGGGTGAAGGGAACAAGGAGAGGTGGGAGACCAAATTAGAGGTGAAAGGATGGAGTGAAAAAGATTTTGAGTGATTGAGGCCTGAACATGCTAGAAGGTAAGAGTCATGCAAGAAATAGAATGAATTGGAATGATGTGGTATATCAGGGTCGATGTGCTGTCAATTGAGTGAACCACGGCATGTGAGACGTTTAGGGTAAACCATGGAAAGGTCTTTGGGGCCTGGATGTGGATAGGGTATTGTGGTTTCAGTGCACTACACATGACAGCTTGAGATGGAGTGTGAATGAATGTAGCCTTTTTTTTGTCTGTTTTCCTGGCTCAACCTTGCTGATGCAGGGGATAGCAATGCTGTTTCATGTGGGATGGGGTAGCGCCGTGAATAAATGAAGGCAAGCAAGTAATGTGAATAAGAGCAAAGTTATTAGGTTCAGTAGGGTTGAGGGACGAGTTAATTGGGAGATAAGTTTGAATGGAGAAAAACTGGACAAATTTAAATGTTTTAGATATCAGGGAGTGGATTTAGCAGCAGATGGAACCATGGAAGCAGAAGTGAGTCACATGATGGGGAGGGGGTGAAGGTTCTAGGAGCGTTGAAGAATGTGTGTAAGGCAAGAACGTTATCTTGGAGAGCAAAGATTTTATGCTTGAAGGAATAGTGGTTCCAACAATGTGATAGGGTTATGAGGCTTGGGCTATAGGTAGGGTTGTGCAGAGAGTGGATGTGTTGCAAATGAAATGTAAATGTTTGAGGACAATATGTGGTGTGAGATGGTATGATCGAGTAAGTAATGAAAGGGTAAGAGAGATGTGTGGTAATAAAAAGAGTATGGTTGAGAGAGCAGAAGAGGGTGTATTGAGATGGTTTGGTCACATGAAGAGAATTAGTGAGGAAAGATTGACAAAAAGGATATGTGTATCAGAGGCAGAGGGAATGTGGAGAAATGGGAGACCAAATTGGAGGTGGAAGGATGGATTGAAAAAGATTTTGAGTGATCAGGACCTGAAGATTCAGGAGGGTGAAAGGTGTGCAAGGAATAGAGTGAATTGGAATGATTTGGTATACCAGGGTCGATGTGCTGTCGCTGGATTGAACTAGGGCATGTGAAGCGTCTGGGGTAAACCATGGAATGTTTTGTGGGGCCTAGATGTGGAAAGGGAGCTGTGGTTTTGGTGCATTACACACAATAGCTAGAGACTGAATGTGAACAAATAAGGCCATTTTTGTCTTTTCCCAGCACTACCTCACGTGTGTGGGGTGTGGGGGGATGCTATTTCATGTGTGACGGGGTAGCGACAGGAATGGATGAAGGCAGGAAGTATGAATATGTATATGTCTGTGTATGTATATATATGTATACGTTGAAATTTATGGGTATGCGTATGTACATGTTTGGGCATTTATGTATATACATGGGAATACCTGGTTTAAAAAGAGAGATGTACATGAGTATTCATACGTAAGTAGGAGAGATGGCCAGAGAGCATTATTGGATTACGTGTTAATTGATAGGCGCGCGAAAGAGAGACTTCTCGATGCTAATGTGTTGAGAGGTGCACTTGGAGGGATGTCTGATCATTATCTTGTGGAGGCTAAGGTGAAGATTTGTAGAAGTTTTCAAAAAAGAAGAGAGAAAGTTGGGGTGAAAAGAGTGGTAAGAGTAAGTAAACTTAGGAAGGAGGCTTGTGTGAGGAAGTACCAGGAGAGACTGAGTACAGAATGGAAAAAGTTGAGAACAAAGGATGTAAGGGGAGTAGGGGAGGAATTGGATGTATTTAGGGAAGCAGTGATGGCTTGCACAAAAGATATTTGTGGCATGAGAAGTGTGGGAGGTGGGCAGATTAGAAAGGGTAGTGAGTGGTGGGATGAAGAAGTAAGATTATTAGTGAAAGAGAAGAGAAAGGCCTTTGGACGATTTTTGCAGGGAAATAATGCAAATGAGTTGGAGATGTATAAAAGAAAGAGGCTGGAAGTCAAGAGAAAGGTGCAAGAGGTGAAAAAGAGGGCAAATGAGAGTTGGAGTGAGAGAGTATCATTAAATTTCAGGGAGAATAAAAAGATGTTCTGGAAGGAGGTAAATAAAGTGCGTAAGACAAAGGGAACAAATGGGAACTTCAGTGAAGGGGGCAAGTGGGGAGGTGATAACAAGTAGTGGTGATGTGAGAAGGAGATGGAGTGAGTATTTTGAAGGTTTGTTGAATGTGTTTGATGATAGAGTGGCAGATATAGGGTGTTTTGGTCGAGGTGGTGTGCAAAGTGAGAGGGTTAGGGAGAATGATTTGGTAAACAGAGAAGAGGTAGTAAAAGCTTTGCAGAAGATGAAAGCCGGCAAGGCAGCGGGTTTGAATGGTATTGCAGTGGAATTTGTTCAAAAAGGGGATGACTGTATTGTTGACTAGTTGGTAAGGTTATTTAATATATGTATGACTCATGGTGAGATGCCTGAGGATTGGTGGAATGCTTACATAGTGCCATTGTACAAAGGCAAAGGGGATAAGAGTGAGTGCTCAAATTACAGAGGTATAATTTGTTGAGTATTCCTGGTAGATTATATGGGAGGGTATTGATTGAGAGGGTGAAGGCATGTACAGAGCATCAGATTGGGGAAGAGCAGTGTGGTTTCAGAAGTGGTAGAGGATGTGTGGATCAGGTGTTTGCTTTGAAGAATATATGTGAGAAATACTTAGAAAAGCAAATGGATTTGTATGTAGCATTTATGGATCTAGAGAAGGCATATGATAGAGTTGATAGAGATGCTCTGTGGAAGGTATTAAGAATATATGGTGTGGGAGGCAAGTTGTTAGAAGCAGTGAAAAGTTTTTATCGAGGATGTAAGGCATGTGTACGTGTAGGAAGAGAGGAAAGTGATCGGTTCTCAGTGAATGTTGGTTTATGGCAGGGGTGTGTGATGTCTCCATGGTTGGTTAATTTGTTTATGGATGGGGTTGTTAGGGAGGTGAATACAAGAGTTTTGGAAAGAGGGGCAAGTATGCAATCTGTTGTGGATGAAAGGGCTTGGGAAGTGAGTCAGCTATTGTTCGCTGATGATACAGCACTGGTGGCTGTTTCGTGTGAGAAACTGCAGAAGCTGGTGACTGAGTTTGGTAAAGTGTGTGAAAGAAGAAAGCTGAGAGTAAATGTGAATAAGAGCAAGGTTATTAGGTACAGTAGGGTTGAGGGACAAGTAGATTGGGAGGTAAGTTTGAATGAAGAAAAACTAGAGGAAGTGAAGTGTTTTAGATATCTGGGAGTGGATTTGGCAGTGGATGAAACCATGGAAGCGGAAGTGAATCATAGGGTGGGGAGGGGGCGAAATTTCTGGGAGCGTTGAAGAATGTGTGGAAGTCGAGAACCTTATCTCGGAAAGCAAAAATGGGTATGTTTGAAGGAAAAGTGGTTCCAACAATGTTATATATTTGCGAGGCATGGGCTATGGATAGAGTTGTGCGGAGGAGTGTGGATTTGCTGGAAATGAGATGTTTGAGGACCATATGTGGTGTGAGGTGGTTTGATTGAGTAAGTATTGATGGGGTAAGAGAGATGTGTGGTAATAAAAAGAGTGTGGTTGAGGGAGCAGAAGAGGGTGTGTTGAAATGTTTAGGTCGCATGGAGAGAATGAGTGAGGAAAGATTGACCCAGAGGATATATGTGTCAGAGGTGGAGGGAACGAGGAGAAGTGGGAGATCGAATTGGAGGTGGAAAGATGGAGTGAAAAAGATTTTGAGTGATTGGGGCCTGAACATGTAGAGGGTGAAAGGCGTGCAAGGAATAGAATGAATTGGAACAATGTGGTATACTGGGGTCGATGTGCTGTCAATGGATTGAACCAGGGCATGTGAAGCGTCTGGGGTAAACCATGGAAAGTTGTGTGGGGCCTGGATATGGAAAGGGAGCTGTGGTTTTGGTGCATTATTACATGACAGCTAGACTGAATGTGAACGAAAAGTGGCCTTTATTGTCTTTTCCTAGTGCTACCTTGTGCACATTTGGAGGGAGGGGGTGGTTATTTTCATGTGTGGTGGGGTGGCGATGGGAATGAATAAAGGCAGACAGTATGAATTATATGCATGTGTATGTATGTATGTGACTGTGTGTGTATATATATGTATATGTTGAGATGTATAGGTTTGTATATTTGTGTGTGTGGAAGTGTATGTATCAATACACGTGTATGTGGGTGGGTTGGGCAAATCTTTCATCTGTTTCCTTGCGCTACCTCGATAACGCGGGAAACAGCGACAAAGCAAAATAATTAAGAAAAGAACATGTACATGTGGATTAGTTGGGCCCTTCTTTCATTTGTTTTCTTGTGCTACCTCGCTAATGCAGGAGATGGCGATTAACTATATAAAATATGTTTATTATACTTAACTGCTGTCTCCCACATTAGCGAGGCAGCGCAAGGAAACAGACGAGGAATGGCCCGACCCACCCACATATGTATAAACATAAACGCCCACACACGCACATATACATACATATACATTTCAACTTTTTGTTTAAGGAATAGTGGTTCCAACAATGTTATATGGTTGCGAGGCATGGGCTGTAGATAGGGTTGTGCGGAGGAGGGTGGATGTGTTGGAAATGAGATGTTTGAGGACAATATATGGTGTGAGGTGGTTTGATCGATTAAGTAATGAAAGGGTAAGAGAGATGTGTGGTGATAAAAAGAGTGTGGTTGAGAGAGCAGAAGAGGGTGTATTGAAATGGTTTGGTCACATGGAGAGAATGAGTGATGAAAGATTGACAAAGAGGATATATATATATGTCAGAGGTAGAGGGAATGAGAAGTGGGAGACCGAATTGGAGGTGGAAGGATTGAGTGAAAAAGATTTTGAGTGATCGGGGCCTAAACATACAGGAGGGTGAAAGGCGTGCAAGGAATAGAGTGAATTGGAATGATGTAGTATACCAGGGCCGAGGTGCTGTCAATGAATTTAACCAGGGTATGTGAAGCATCTGGGGTAAACCATGGAAAGTTTTGTGGGGTCTGGAAGTGGAAAGGGAGCTGTGGTTTCGGTGCATTACACATGACAGCTAGAGACTGGGTGTGAACTAATGTGGCCTTAGTTATCTTTTCCTAGCGCTACCTTGTGCTTGCCCAGGGGGAGGCTGTGCCATATCATGTGTGGCGGCAGGAATGGATGAAGGCAGGTAGTATGAATATGTGCGTGTGTGTATATATGTATATGTTAGTGTATGTATCCCCTATCCGGATAGGGGACAAAGAATACTTCCCACGCATTCCTTACATGTCGTAGAAGGTGACTAAAGGGGACAGGAGTAGGGGGCTAGAAACCCTCCCCTCCTTGTATTTTAACTTTCTAAAAGGGGAAACAGAAGAAGGAGTCTCGCAGGGAGTGTTCATCCTCCTAGAAGGCTCAGATTGGGGTGTCTAAATGTGTGTGGATGTAAATAAAGATGAGAAAAAGGAGAGATAGGTAATATGTTTGAGGAAAGGAACCCGTATGTTTTGGCTCTGAGTGAAACGAAGCTCAAGGGTAAAGGGAAAGAGTGGTTTGGGAATGTTTTTGGAGTAAAGTCAGGGTTTGGTTAGAGGACAAGAGCAAGGGAAGGAGTAGCACTACTCCTGAAACAGAAGTGGTGGGAGTATGTGATAGAGTGTAAGAGAGTAAACTCTAGATTGGTAGGGGTAAAACTGAAAGTGGATGGAGAGAGATGGGTGAATATTGGTGCATATGCACCCTGGGTATGAGAAGAAAGATCATGAGAGGCAAGTGTTTTGGGAGCAGCTGAGTAAGTAGTTTTGATGGACAAGACCGGGTTATAGTGATGGATGATTTGAATACAAAGATGAGTAATGTAGCAATTGAGGGAATAATTGGTGTACATGGGGTGTTCAGTGTTGTAAATGGAAATGGTGAAGAGCTTGTAGATTTATGTGCTGAAAAAGGACTGGTGATTGGGAATACCTGGTTTAAAAAGAGACGTACATAAGTATACATATGTAAGTAGGAGAGAGGGCCAGAGAGCATTATTGGATTACGTATTAATTGATAGGCATGCAAAAGAGAGACTTTAGGATGTTAATGTGCTGAGAGGTGCAACTGGAGGGATGTCTGAAGGCAAAGGTGAAGATATGTAGAGGCTTTCAGAAAAGAAGAGAAAATGATGAGGTGAAGAGAGTGGTGAGAGTAAGTGAGCTTGGGAAGGAGATTTGTGTGAGGAAGTAGCAGGAGAGACTGAGTGCAAAATGGAAAAAGGTGATAGCAAAGGACATAAGGAGAGTGGGGGAGGAATGGGATGTATTTAGGGATGCACTGATAGTTTGCGAAAAAGATGCTTGTGGCATGAGAAGTGTGGGAGGTGGGCCAATTAGAAGGGGTAGTGAGTGGTGGGATGAAGAAGTAAGATTATTAGTGAAAGAGAAGAGAGAGCATTTGGACGATTTTTGCAGGGAAATAATGCAAATGAATGGGAGATGTATAAAAGAAAGAGGCAGGAGGTCAAGAGAAAGGTGCCAGAGGTGAAAAAAGGGCAAATGAGAATTGGGGGGAGAGAGTATTATTAAATTTTAGGGAGAATAAAAAGATGTTTTGGAAGGAGGTAAATAAAGTGTGTAAGACAAGAGAACAAATGGGAACATCAGTGAAGGGGCTAATTTGGAGGTGATAAAGTGCTGGAGGTGTGAGAAAGAGATGGAGTGAGTATTTTGAAGGTTTGTTGAATGTGTTTGATGATAGAGTGGTAGATATAGGGTGTTTTGGTCGAGGTGGTGTGCGAAGTTTAAAGGGTTCGGGAGAATGATTTGGTAACAGAGAAGAGGTAGTAAAAGCTTTGCAGAAGATGAAAGCCGGCAAGGCGGCGGGTTTGGATGGTATTGCATTGGAATTTATTAAAAAAAAGGGTGACTGTGTTGTTGACTGGCTGGTAAGGATATTTAATGTATGTATGACTCATGGTGAGGTGCCTGAGGATTGGCAGAATGCATGTATAGTGCCATTGTACAAAGGTAAAGGGGATAAAGGTGAGTGCTCAAATTACAGAGGTATAAGTTTGTTGAGTATTCCTGGTAAATTATATGGGAGGGTATTGATTGAGAGGGTGAAGGCATGTACAGAGCATCAGATTGGGGAAGAGCAGTGTGGTTTCAGAAATGATATAGGATGTGTGGATCAGGTGTTTGCTTTGAAGAATGTGTGTGAGAAATACATAGAAAAGCATATGGATTTGTATGTAGCATTTATGGATCTGGATAAGGCATATGATAGAGTTGATAGAGATGCTCTGAGGAAGGTATTTAGAACATATGGTGTGGGAGGCATGTTGTTAGAAGCAGTGAAAAGTTTTTATTGAGGATGAAAGGAATGTGTATTTGTAGGAAGAGAGGAGAGTGATTGGTTCTCAGTGAATGTCGGTTTGTGGCAGAGGTGCATGATGTGTCCATGGTTGTTTAATTTGTTTATGGATGGGGTTGTTAGGGAGGTGAATGCAAGAGTTTTGGAGAGAGGGGCAAGTATGCAGTCTGTTGTGGATGAGAGGGCTTGGGAAGTGAGTCAGTTGTTGTTTGCTGATGATTCAGCGCTGGTGGCTGTTTCGTGTGAGAAACTGCAGAAGCTGGTGACTGAGTTTGGTAAACTGTGTGAAAGCAGAAAGCTGAGAGTAAATGTGAATAAGAGCAAGGTTATTAGGTACAGTAGGGTTGAGGGACAAATCAATTGGGAGGTAAGTTTGAATGGAGAAAAACTGGAGCAAGTGAAGTGTTTTAGATATGTGTGAATGGATTTGGCAGCAGATGGAACCATGGAAGTGGAAATGAGTCATAGGGTGGGGGAGGGGGCGAAAGTTCTGGGAGCATTGAAAAATGTGTGGAATGCAAGAACATTATCTCGGAAGCAAAAATGGGTATGTTTGAGGGAATAGTGGTTCCAACAATGTTATATTGTTGCAAGACATAGGCTGTAGATAGAGTTGTGCGGAGGAGGGTGGATGTGTTGGAAATGAGATGTTTGAGGACAATATGTGGTGTGATGTGGTTTGATCGAGTATGTAATGAAAGGGTAAGATTTTTTTTTTTTTTTGCTTTGTCGCTGTCTCCCGCGTTTGCGAGGTAGCGCAAGGAAACAGATGAAAGAAATGGCCCAACCCACCCCCATACACATCTATATACATACGTCCACAGACGCAAATATACGTACCTACACAGCTTTCCATGGTTTACCCCAGACGCTTCACATGCCCTGATTCAATCCACTGACAGCACGTCAACCCCGGTATACCACATCGATCCAATTCACTCTATTCCTTGCCCTCCTTTCACCCTCCTGCATGTTCAGGCCCCGATCACACAAAATCTTTTTCACTCCATCTTTCCACCTCCAATTTGGTCTCCCACTTCTCCTCGTTCCCTCCACCTCCGACACATATATCCTCTTGGTCAATCTTTCCTCACTCATTCTCTCCATGTGCCCAAACCATTTCAAAACACCCTCTTCTGCTCTCTCAACCACGCTCTTTTTATTTCCACACATCTCTCTTACCCTTACGTTACTTACACGATCAAACCACCTCACACCACACATTGTCCTCAAACATCTCATTTCCAGCACATCCATCCTTCTGCGCACAACTCTACCCATAGCCCACGCCTCGCAACCATACAACATTGTTGGAACCACTATTCCTTCAAACATACCCATTTTTGCTTTCCGAGATAATGTTCTCGACTTCCACACATTCTTCAAGGCTTCCCGAATTTTCGCCCCCTCCCCCACCCTATGATCCACTTCCGCTTGCATGGTTCCATCTGCTGCCAGATCCACTCCCAGATATCTAAAACACTTTACTTCCTCCAGTTTTTCTCCATTCAAACTTACCTCCCAATTGACTTGACTCTCAACCCTACTGTACCTATTTACCTTGCTGTTATTCACATTTACTCTTAACTTTCTTCTTTCACACACTTTACCAGACTCAGTCACCAGCTTCTGCAGTTTCTCACATGAATCAGTCACCAGCGCTGTATCATCAGCGAACAACAACTGACTCACTTCCCAAGCTCTCTCATCCCCAACAGACTTCATACTTGCCCCTCTTTCCAAAACTCTTGCATTCACCTCCCTAACAACCCCATCCATAAACAAATTAAACAACCATGGAGACATCACAAACCCCTGCCGCAAAGCTACATTCACTGAGAACCAATCACTTTCCTCTCTTCCTACACATACACATGCCTTACATCCTCGATAAAAACTTTTCACTTCTTCTAACAGCTTGCCTCCCACACCATATATTCTTAATACCTTCCACAGAGCATCTCTATCAACTCTATCATATGCCTTCTCCAGATCCATAAATGCTACATACAAATCCATTTGCTTTTCTAAGTATTTCTCACATACATTCTTCAAAGCAAACACCTGATCCACACATCCTCTACCACTTCTGAAACCACACTGCTCTTCCCCAATCTGATGCTCTGTACATGCCTTCACCTCTCAATCAATACCCTCCCATATAATTTACCAGGAATAATCAATAAACTTATACCTCTGTAATTTGAGCACTCACTCTTATCCCCTTTGCCTTTGTACAATGGCACTATGCACGCATTCCGCCAATCCTCAGGCACCTCACCATGAGTCATACATACATTAAATAACCTTACCAACCAGTCAATAATACAGTCACCCCCTTTTTTAATAAATTCCACTGCAATACCATCCAAACGTGCTGCCGGCTTTCATCTTCTGCAAAGCTTTTACTACCTCTTCTCTGTTTACCAAATCATTTTCCCTAACCCTCTCACTTTGCGCACCACCTCGACCAAAACACCATATATCTGCCACTCTATCATCAAACACATTGAACAAACCTTCAAAATACTCACTCATCTCCTTCTCTCATCACCACAACTTGTTATCACCTCCCCATTGGCTCCCTTCACTGAAGTTCCCATTTGCTCCCTTGTCTTACGCACCTTATTTACCTCCTTCCAGAACATCTTTTTTTTTTTTTTTTTTCCGCTGTCTCCCGCGTTTGCGAGGTAGCGCAAGGAAACAGACAAAAGAAATGGCCCAACCCACCCCCATACACATGTATATACATAAGTCCACACACGCAAATATACATACCTACACAGCTTTCCATGGTTTACCCCAGACGCTTCACATGCCTTGATTCAATCCACTGACAGCACGTCAACCCCGGTATACCACATCGCTCCAATTCACTCTATTCCTTGCCCTCCTTTCACCCTCCTGCATGTTCAGGCCCCGATCACACAAAATCTTTTTCACTCCATCTTTCCACCTCCAATTTGGTCTCCCTCTTCTCCTCGTTCCCTCCACCTCCAACACATATATCCTCTTGGTCAATCTTTCCTCACTCATTCTCTCCATGTGCCCAAACCATTTCAAAACACCCTCTTCTGCTCTCTCAACCACGCTCTTTTTATTTCCACACAACTCTCTTACCCTTACGTTACTTACTCGATCAAACCACCTCACACCACACATTGTCCTCAAACATCTCATTTCCAGCACATCTTTTTATTCTCCCTAAAATTTAATGATACTCTCTCATCCCAACTCTCATTTGCCCTCTTTTTCACCTCTTGCACCTTTCTCTTGACCTCCTGTCTCTTTCTTTTATACATCTCCCACTCAATTGCATTTTTTCCCTGCAAAAATCATCCAAATGCCTCTCTCTTCTCTTTCACTAATAATCTTACTTCTTCATCGCACCACTCACTACCCTTTCTAATCAACCCACCTCCCACTCTTCTCATGCCACAAGCATCTTTTGCGCACTCTATCACTGCTTCCCTAGATACATCCCATTCCTCCCCCACTCCCCTTACTTCCATTGTTCTCACCTTTTTCCATTCTGTACTCAGTCTCTCCTGGTACTTCCTCACACAAGTCTCCTTCCCAAGCTCACTTACTCTCACCACTCTTTTCACCCCAACATTCACTCTTCTTTTCTGAAAACCCATACAAATCTTCACCCTAGCCTCCACAAGATAATGATCAGACATCCCTCCAGTTGCACCTCTCAGCACATTAACATCCAAAAGTCTCTCTTTCGCGCGCCTGTCAGTTAACACGTAATCCAATAACGCTCTCTGGCCATCTCTCCTACTTACATAGAGAGATGTGTGGTAATAAAAAGAGTGTGGTTGAGAGAGCAGAAGAGGATGTTTTGAAATGGTTTGGTCACATGGAGAGAATGAGTGAGGAAAGATTGATAAAGAGGACATATGTTTCAGAGGTGGAGGGAATGAGAAGTGGGAGACTAAATTGGAGGTGGAAAGATGGAGTGAAAAAGATTTTGAGTGATTGGGGCCTGAATATGCAGGAGGATGAAAGGTGTGCAAGGAATAGAGGGAATTGGAACGATGTAGTATACCAGGGTTGATGTACTGTTAGTGGATTGAACCAGGGCATGTGAAGCATCTGGGGTATACCATGGAAAGTTGTGTGGGGCCTGGATGTGGAAAGGGAGCTGTGGTTTCGGTGCGTTATACATGACAGCTAGAGACAGTGTAAACAAATGTGGTCTTTGTTGTCTTTTCCTAGCACTACCTCGTGCACATGCAGGGGGATGGGGTTGTCATTTCATGTGTGGCAGGGTAGCAATGGGAATGAATAAAGGCAGCAAGTATGAACTATGTAGATGTGTATATATGTATATGTCTGTGTATGTATATATATGTATATGTTGGAATGTATAGGTATGTATATGTTTGTGTGTGGACATGTATGTATATATATGTGTATGTGTGTGGGTTGGGCCATTCTTTTATCTGTTTCCTTGTGCTACCTCGCTAACACGGGAAACAGCAACAAAGTATAACATTTCAACGTATACATACATATACATACACATACATACATATGTACATATCCATAGTTGCTGCCTTCATCCATTCCCATTGCCACCCTGGCACACATGCAATAGCATCCCCCCACCCGTTGCCCTGCCCCCTCCAGTGAGGCAGCACCAGGAACAGATAAAAAGGCCATGAGTAGTGCACTGAAGCCACAGCTCCTTCTCCACGTCCAGGCCCCATAACCTTTCCATGGTTTACCCCAGACACTTCACATGCCTTGGTTGAGTACATTGACAGCATGTCGACCCCGTTATACCACATTGTTCCAGTTGACTCTATTCCTTGTGCGCGTTTCACCCTGCTGTATGTTGAGGCCTTAATCACTCAAAATCTTTTTCACTCCATCCTTTCTCCTTCTATTTGGTCTCCCACTTCTCATTCCTTCCACCTCTGACACAAATACCCTCTTTGTCAATTTTTTCTCTCATTCTCTCCATGTGACCAAACCATTTCTCTCTCAGCCACACTCTTTTTACTACCACACATCTCTCTTACCCTCTCATTACTTACTTGATCAAACCACCTCATGCCACATATTGTCTTCAAACATTTCATTTCCAACACATCCACCCTCCTCCACACAACCCTATCTATAGCCCATGCCTTACAACCATGTGATATTGTTAAAACCACTATTCCTTCAAATATACCCATTTTTGCTCTGAGATAACGTTCTCGCCTTCCACAAATTCTTAAATGCTTCCAGAACCTACGCTCCCTCCCCCACCCTGTGACTCACTTCCACTTCCATGGTTCCATCCGCTGCTAAGTCCATGCTCAGAAATCTAAAACACTTCACTTCCTCCAGTTTTTATCCACTCAAACTTACCTCCCAATTTACTTGTCCCTCAACCCTACTGAACCTAATAGCCTTGATCTTATTCACATTTACTCTCAGCTTTCTTCTTTCACACACTTTACCAAACTCAGACACTAACTTCTGCAGTTTCTCACCCGAAACAGCCACTAGTGCTGTATCATCAGCAAACAACAACTGACTCACTTTCCAAACCCTCGCATCCACAACAGACTGCATACTTGCCCCTCTCTCCAAAACTCTTGCATTTACCTCCCTAACCACCCCATCCATAAAAAGATTAAACAATCTTTGAAACATCACACACCCCTCCGGCAAGCTGACATTCACTGGGACCAATCACTTTCCTTCCTTCCTACTCGTCCACTGCCTTACATTCTTGGTAAAAATTTTATTGCTTCTAGCAACTTGCCTCCCACACTATATACTCTTAAAACCTTCCACAAAGCATCTCTATCAACCCTATCATATGCCTTCTCCAGATCCATAAATGCTACATACAAATCCATCTGTTTTTTAAGTATTTCTCATACATTTTTCACACCAAACACCTGATCCACACATCCTCTACCACTTCTGAAAGCACATTGCTCTTCCCCAAGCTGATACTCTTTTCATACCTTTTACCTTTACCCCTCTCAATCATTACCGTCCCATGTAATTTCCCATGAATACTCAACAAACTTATGCCTCTGTAATTTGAACACTCACCTTTATCCCCTTTGCCTTTGCACAGTGGCACTTTGCATGCATTCTACCAATCCTCAGGCACTTCCCCATGATCCATACATACAGGGAATATCCTCACCAACCAATCAACGATACAGTCACCCCCTTTTTTTATAAATTCCATTGCAATACCATCCAAACCTGCTGCCTTGCCTGCTTTCATCTTCTGCAAAGCTTTCACTACCTCTTCTCTGTTCACCAAACCATTCTCCCTGACCCTCTCACTTCGCATACCACCTCGACCAAAACACCCTATAACTGCCACACTATCATCAAACACATTCAACAAACCTTCAAAGTATTCACTCCATCTCCTTCTCACTTCATCACTACTTGTTATTACCTCCCCATTTGCCCCTTTCACCTATGTTCCCATGTGTTCTCTTGTCTTATGCCCTTTATTTACCTCCTTCCAAAACTCTTTTTATTCTCCCTAAAATTTAATGATACTCTCTCATCGCCCTCATTTGCCCTCTTTTTCACCTCTTGCACCTTTCTTTTGACCTCCTGCTGCTTTCTTTCATGCATATCCCAGTCATTTGCCTACTTCCCTGCAAAAATCGTCCAAACGACTCTCTTCTCTTTCACTAACAATCTTACTTCTTCATCCCACCATTCGCTACCCTTTCTAATCTGCCTACCTCCCACCTTTGTCATGCCACATGCATCTTTTGTACAAGCCATCACTGCTTCGCTAAATACATCCCATCCCTCCCCCACTCCCCTCAGGTCATTTGCTCCCACCTTTTTCCATTCTGCTCTCAATCTCTTCTGGTACTTCCTCACACAAGTCTCCTTTCCAAGCTTACTTACCCTCACCACTCTCTTCACCCCAACATTCTTTCTTCTTCACCTTCGCCTCCACAAAATAGTGAACAGACATCCATCTAGCAGCCCCTCTCAGAACATTAACATCCTAAAGTCTTTCTTACACATGCCTGTCAATTAACATATAAGCCAATAATGCCCTCTGACCATTTCTCCTACTCACATACGTATACTTATGTATAGCTCTCTTTTTAAGCCAGGTATTCCTAATCACCAGTCCTTTTTCAGCACAGAAACCCACAAGCTTTTCACCATTTCCGTTTACAACACTGAACACCCCATATACACCAATTATACTGTCAACTGTCACATTACTCAACTTTGCATTCAAAGCACCCATCACTATAACCTGGTCTCGTGTATCAAAGCTGCTAACACACTCACTTCATACATGTTTGCCATTTCCTGCATTAGCGAGGTAGCATTAAGAACAAATGACTGAGCCTTAGAGGGAATATTCTCACTTGGCCCCCTTCTCTCTTCTCAGTTTTGGAAAAGTGAAAACTGGAGGGGAGGATATCCAGCCCCCCTACTCCCTCCCCTTTTAGTTGCCTTTGATGACACGCGGGGAATATGTGGGAAGTATTCTTTCTCCCCATCCCCCTATCACTGTTATGCACAGCTTTCACCCTCATGTTCAGACCCAAATCACTCAAAATATTTTTCAATCTATCCTTTCTTCTTCATTGTGGTCTCCTCCTACTCTTTGTTTCCTTCGTGTCTGAAACATGTATCCTTTATGTCAACCTCTTTCCTCATCCATTCTTTCCATATGTCCAAACCTTTTCAGGACACCCTTTTCAGCTTTCTCAACACTTTTATTACTTAGTTTTCAAACAACTTTACACCACATATCGTCCTCTAGCATTTTTTCCTAAGATATCCAATTTCTTCCACACGTCGTCATCTGTTGCTGATGGCTCACATTGAAACAACATTGTTAGGACTACTATGCCTTCAGACATAACTATTTGTCCCCCTCTGATAACGACCTCTATTTTCACACATTCCTCAGTGCTTCCATTACCTTTGCCTCTTTGCCCCCCCTATCACTCACTTTCACTGCTATATCCACTCTTATCTATCTAAAACACTTCATTTTCTCCAAATTTTCTCCGTTTAAACCCACATCCAAACTAACCTCTCCCTCATTTTCTCCAAATTTTCTCCATTCAAACTCACACCCAAACTAACCTCTCCCTCTGCCCTCCTGATTTTGATAACATTGCTTTTAGTAACTTTAACTCTTAACTTCCTCCTTTATCAACCCTTTGAGCTCAGTCACAAAAAATTCCTCCTTTATCACCCCTCCAAGTTCAGTCATAAACTTTTGCAGTTTTTTAGTTGAATCCAATCAGTGCCATTTCATAATTATACAGCAACTGACTCACTTCCTAGGCTCCCCTTACCCCCTACAGACTGCATACTCACCCCTCTCTCCAAGATACTTGCTTTTATTTTCCATACCTTCCCATCCATTAACAAATTTTCAGTCATGGTGACATCACACATCCCTGCCACAGACCAACTTTGACCTGGAACCACTCACTTTCCTCTCTTTATACTTGCTCACATGCCATACCCTCTTGAATAAATCTTCTCACTGCTTCTAGTAGCTTTACTTTTTTTTTTTTCCATACTATTCGCCATTTCCCGTGTCAGTGAGGTAGCGTTAAGAACAAAGGACTGGGCCTTTGAGGGAATATCCTTACCTGGCCCCTTCTCTGCTCCTTCTTTTGAAAAAAAAAAAAGAGGGGAGGATTTCCAGCCACCCGCTCCTTTAGTCGTCTTCTACAACACGCAGGGAATACATGGGAAGCATTCTTTCTCCCCTATCCCCAGGGATACCTATTCCCAGGGATAATAGCTTTACTATCATACCATATATTTGTAAGACCTTACACAAGGCTTCCTGTCTTTCCTGTCTTTTGCTTCCTCCAGATCCATAAGTGCCACATACAAGTCTTACTGATTCTCTTTCTTACACACATGTATTAAAGCAAACATCTGATACACATCCTCTATCACTCCTGAAATCACATTGTTCATCCCTAGTGTGATTTTCTATACATGCCTTCACCTTCTCAATCACTACGCACTAGGTACACTCAACACAGTTTTATAGCTGTGTCATTTGAACATTCAACTTTTTTCCCCCTTGCCTTTATACAGTAGCACAATACATGCATACTGTCAGTCCTCAGGCACTTCACCATGATCCACACAGACACTGAAAATCATAACTAACCAATCAGCAACACAGTCACCCCCATTCTAAAGAAATTCAGCTTCAGTACAATCCACTCCAGCTGCATTATCACATTTCATCTTATGTAAGGCTTTTACCACCCCTTTTCTTTTCACCAGACCCCTTTCCATGACTTTCTTACACCACATACTACAATGACCCAAATGCCTGACATCTGCCACACTATCATCAAATACATTCAGTAGTCCTTCAAAATACTCACTCTATCTCCTCCTCTCTTCTTCACTTCCTGTTACAACTAGTACCTCCATTTGCCCTATTCACCAATGCTCCCATTTGTCTTTTGCTTTTTTCACACTTCTAGCCTTCTTTCAAAAATCTTATTCAGTATGAAGTTTAATGATATTTGCTCACCCTAATTCTCATTTACTCTCTTTTTGAACCCCTGCACCTTCCTCTTGATATACTGCTGTGTTTTATACATCTCCCAATCTTTGCATGCCATCTCTGTAAGTATTGCTTATATACCTCCCTTTTTTCTTTCACTAACATCTTTACTTCATCATCCCACCACTTTTTACCCTCTCTAATCTGCCCACCTCCAATCTTACTCATGCCACATATATCTCTTGCAAATGGGAACACTGCTTCCGTAAATGCCTCTCAGTCTTCACCCACTCCCCGAGCTTCATTTGCTCATACCTTTTGTCATCTTACAATCAATCTCTGGGTATTTTTTTTGCACAGTTCTAAGCTAATTTTTCTTTCATTGTTCTCTTTCCTTTCATAATGTTTTCTCTTTCAAAAATCTCTACAAATCTTCACTCTTGCTTCTACATAGTAATGATCAGACATCTTACCAGTTGCTTACTCAGCACATTCACAGTAAAAAATTTTTTTTCACACTCCTATCAATTAGTATGTAAAAGAGTAATGCCAGCTGACCATCTTTCTACTCCTACTCACATATATATATTTTGTTTGTCCCTCATAATAAAGCAGTTATTTCCAATTACCAGACTTTTTTTCCTTCTTTTTTAAGCACACATCTCCAGAAGCTTTATTAATTTCCATCCACATTATTGAATACCCCATGTCCCCCAGTGATACCCTCATTTGCCACATTATTCACCTATCTCTCTATCAGTGTAACTATATAGCTAATGCCTGTTCCTTCCGGGAGTTCCTTTGAAGGGAGTGGCCATGGCAAAAGTCTCCATCACTGGCAAACTCCAGTGTTGCATCTTATCTTTCATACCTCAACCTTAATAGGTAATGGCAAGTCAAGTGCAGTGTTTCCAGAGGCTTCTACCTAAAGTTAGAATCGACTACTTTTACCTAAAGTGTGCACTTAATATTTCAACCTGCTACTTTTACCTAGTGTTCTTTTCTGATGTTCCTAACCATTACATCTTCCTAATGTTTCTACCTAATGCTCCTACCTATTACTTCTGTCTGTTGTTCCTATCATTTTGCCAAAAGGCAGGGCTAGTGCATAGCACTGTCTGCAGGAAAATCTAGCATTGCAGAGAGTGAGTAGTGTGATTAAGTGTTATCAAGTGTTATATGTGACATAGAGAAATTGAATGTTTGTGGACAGAATGCCAGCAGTTCATGTGTGGCGGAAAAAAAAAGACAACCATATGGGTCAGAGGTGTGCAGCTTGACAACCAGTGAAGTGCTGGTTCACTACGTAGCTGTCACTAACCTTCTCGATGCCCAGGTGGGTAGTATCAGTCATATGCTTCCTTGGTTTGAGGCTGCATACCAACTACTACCTACCTATTTACCTTTGCATTTGAATTACCCTTCACTATTACCAGGTCTCTTGCATCAAAATTATTGCTCACTTACTCAGCTGCTCCAAGGACACTTGCCTCATGCTCTTTCTTCTCATGGCTAGGTGCATAAGCGCTAATCTCTCACAATCCATTTGCATTTTTACCCACATTAGTTTAGAGCTCCAACAATTTAATCATTTTCATAATTGATCATTGTTTCCCACATTAGCAAGGTAACTTCAGGGACAGTCGAAGAAAGACCACATCTGCTCTCATCTATTCTCTAGCTGTCATGTGTAATGTACCAAAACAGTATAACTTATTATATATTTGGTAAACAGAGAAGAGGTAGTAAAAGCTTTGCGGAAGATGAAAGCTGGCAAGGCAGCAGGTTTGGATGGTATTGCAGTGGAATTTATTAAAAAAGGGGGTGACTGTATTGTTGACTGGTTGGTAAGGTTATTTAATGTATGTATGACTCATGGTGAGGTGCCTGAGGATTGGCGGAATGCGTGCATAGTGCCATTGTACAAAGGCAAAGGGGATAAGAGTGAGTGCTCAAATTACAGAGGTATAAGTTTGTTGAGTACTCCTGGTAGATTATATGGGAGGGTATTGATTGAGAGGGTGAAGGCATGTACAGAGCATCAGATTGGGGAAGAGCAGTGTGGTTTCAGAAGTGGTAGAGGATGTGTGGATCAGGTGTTTGCTTTGAAGAATGTATGTGAGAAATACTTAGAAAAGCAAATGGATTTGTATGTAGCTTTTATGGATCTGGAGAAGGCATATGATAGAGTTGATAGAGATGCTCTGTGGAAGGTATTAAGAAAATATGGTGTGGGAGGCAAGTTGTTAGAAGCAGTGAAAAGTTTTTATCGAGGATGTAAGGCATGTGTACGTGTAGGAAGAGAGGAAAGTGATTGGTTCTCAGTGAATGTAGGTTTGCGGCAGGGGTGTGTGATGTCTCCATGGTTGTTTAATTTGTTTATGGATGGGGTTGTTAGGGAGGTGAATGCAAGAGTTTTGGAAAGAGGGGCAAGTATGAAGTCTGTTGTGGATGAGAGAGCTTGAGAAGTGAGTCAGTTGTTGTTCGCTGATGATACAGCGCTGGTGGCTGATTCATGTGAGAAACTGCAGAATCTGGTGACTGAGTTTGTTAAAGTGTGTGAAAGAAGAAAGTTAAGAGTAAATGTGAATAAGAGCAAGGTTATTAGGTACAGTAGGGTTGAGGGTCAAGTCAATTGGGAGGTAAGTTTGAATGGAGAAAAACTGGAGGAAGTAAAGTGTTTTAGATATCTGGGAGTGGATCTGGCAGCGGATGGAACCATGGAAGCGGAAGTGAATCATAGGGTGGGGGAGGGGGCGAAAATCCTGGGAGCCTTGAAGAATGTGTGGAAGTCGAGAACATTATCTCGGAAAGCAAAAATGGGTATGTTTGAAGGAATAGTGGTTCCAACAATGTTGTATGGTTGCGAGGCGTGGGCTATGGACAGAGTTGTGCGCAGGAGGGTGGATGTGCTGGAAATGAGATGTTTGAGGACAATGTGTGGTGTGAGGTGGTTTGATCGAGTAAGTAATGTAAGGGTAAGAGAGATGTGTGGAAATAAAAAGAGCGTGGTTGAGAGAGCAGAAGAGGGTGTTTTGAAATGGTTTGGGCACATGGAGAGAATGAGTGAGGAAAGATTGACCAAGAGGATATATGTGTCGGAGGTGGAGGTTCCGGAACGAGGAGAAGTGGGAGACCAAATTGGAGGTGGAAAGATGGAGTGAAAAAGATTTTGTGTGATCGGGGCCTGAACATGCAGGATGGTGAAAGGAGGGCAAGGAATAGAGTGAATTGGATCGATGTGGTATACCGGGGTTGACGTGCTGTCAGTGGATTGAATCAGGGCATGTGAAGCGTCTAGGGTAAACCATGGAAAGTTGTGTGGGGCCTGGATGTGGAAAGGGAGCTGTGGTTTCGGGCATTATTGCATGACAGTTAGAGACTGAGTGTGAACGAATGGGGCCTTTGTTGTCTTTTCCTAGTGCTACCTCGCACACATGAGGGGGGAGGGGGATGGTATTCCATGTGTGGCGAGGTGGCGATGGGAATGAATAAAGGCAGACAGTGTGAATTGTGTGCATGGGTATATATGTATGTGTCTGTGTGTGTATATATATGTGTACATTGAGATGTATAGGTATGTATATTTGCGTGTGTGGACGTGTATGTATATACATTGTGTATGGGGGTGGGTTGGGCCATTTGTTTCGTCTGTTTCCTTGCGCTACCTCGCAAACGCGGGAGACAGCGACAAAGCAAAATAAATATAAATAAATAATATTTTATTGATTATGATTTAAATGTTTTGAACCAAAGATGATATACTAATGTTAGGTAAGACTTCCAAGTATTTCTTCTTTGTATTTGTATATTTTTTTGAAAATATTGAAGTAGAATTAATTCCAGCATTAGGTAAGAACCTACTGAAGAGAATTAGATAAAAAGAAATGAGACAATTTATTGTACATTTTATTGAATATAAACTGTATGTTCTGATACAGAGATGATTGCTAATTGTAGATTTATTTCACCTTTTTTTTTTTTTTTTTTTGCTTTGTCGCTGTCTCCCGCGTTTGCAAGGTAGCGCAAGGAAACAGACGAAAGAAATGGCCCAACCCACCCCCCATACACAATGTATATACGCACACGTCCACACACGCAAATATACATGCCTATACATCTCAATGTACACATATATATGCACACACAGACACATACATATATACCCATGCACACAATTCACACTGTCTGCCTTTATTCATTCCCATTGCCACCTCGCCACACATGGAATACCGTCCCCCTCCCCCCCTCATGTGTGCGAGGTAGCACTAGGAAAAGACAACAAAGGCCCCATTCGTTCACACTCAGTCTCTAGCTGTCATGCAATAATGCCCGAAACCACAGCTCCCTTTCCACATCCAGGCCCCACACAACTTTCCATGGTTTACCCCAGACGCTTCACATGCCCTGATTCAATCCACTGACAGCACGTCAACCCCGGTATACCACATCATTCCAATTCACTCTATTCCTTGCACGCCTTTCACCCTCCTGTATGTTCAGGCCCCAATCACTCAAAATCTTTTACACTCCATCTTTCCACCTCCAATTTGGTCTCCCGCTTCTCCTTGTTCCTTCCACCTCTGACATATATATCCTCTTTGTCAATCTTTCCTCGCTCATTCTCTCCATGTGACCAAACCATTTCAAAACACCCTCATCTGCTCTCTCAACCACACTCTTTTTATTACCACACATCTCTCTTACCCTATTATTACTTACTCGATCAAACCACCTCACACAACATATTGTCCTCAAACATCTCATTTCCAGCACATCCATCCTCCTGCGCACAACTCTATCCATAGCCCACACCTCGCAACCATACAACATTGTTGGAACCATTATTCCTTCAAACATACCCATTTTTGCTTTCCAAGATAATGTTCTTGACTTCCACACATTCTTCAAGGCTCCCAGAATTTTCGCCCCCTCCCCCACCCTATGATTCACTTCCGCTTCCATGGTTCCATCCGCTGCCAAATCCACTCCTAGATATCTAAAACGCTTCACATCCTCCAGTTTTTCTCCAATCAAACTTACCTTCCAATTGACTTGACCCTCAACCCTACTGTACTTAATAATCTTGCTCTTATTCACATTTACTCTTAACTTTCTTCTTTCACACACTTTACGAAACTCAGTCACCAGCTTCTGCAGTTTCTCACATGAATCAGCCACCAGCGCTGTATCATCAGCAAACAACAACTGACTCACTTCCCAAGCTCTCTCATCCACAACAGACTGCATACTTGCCCCTCTTTCCAAAACTCTTACGTTCACCTCCCTAACAACCCCATCCATAAACAAATTAAACAACCATGGAGACATGACACACCCCTGCCGCAAACCTACATTCACTGAGAACCAATCACTTTCCTCTCTTCCTACACGTACACATGCCTTACATCCTCGATAAAAACTTTTCACTGCTTCTAACAATTTGCCTCCCACACCATATAATCTCAATACCTTCCACAGAGCATCTCTATCAACTCTATTATATGCCTTCTCCAGATTCATAAATGCTACATACAAATCCATTTGCTTTTCTAAGTATTTCTCACATATATTCTTCAAAGCAAACACCTGATCCACACATCCTCTACTGCTTCTGAAACCACACTGCTCTTCCCCAATCTGATGCTCTGTACATGCCTTCACCCTCTCAATCAATACCCTCCCATATAATATCCCAGGAATACTCAGCAGACTTATACCTCTGTAATTTGAGCACTCACCTTTGTCCCATTTGCCTTTGTACAATGGCACTATGCAAGCATTCTACCAATCATCAAGCACCTCACCATGATTCATACATACATTAGATAACCTTACCAACCAGTCAACAATACAGTCACTCCCTTTTTTAATAAATTCCACTGCAATACCATCCAAACCCGCTGGCTTTCATCTTCCGCAAAGCTTTTACTACCTCTTCTCTGTTTATCAAATCATTTTCCCTAACCCTCTCACTTTGCACACCACCTCGACCAAAACACCCTACATCTGCCACTGTATCATCAAACACATTCAACAAACCTTCAAAATACTCACTCTATCTCCTTCTCACATCACCACTACTTGTTATCACCTCCCCATTAGCCCCCTTCACTGAAGTTCCCATTTGTTCCCTTGTCTTACGCACTTTATTTACTTCCTTCCAAAACATCTTTTTATTCTCCCTAATATTTAATGATACTCTCTCACCCCAACTCTCATTTGCCCTCTTTTTCACCTCTGGCACCTTTCTCTTGACCTCCTGCCTCTTTCTTTTATACATCTCCCACTCATTTGCATTATTTCCTTGCAAAAATCGTCTAAATGCCTCTCTCTTCTCTTTCACTAAAAATCTTACTTCTTCATCCCACCACTCACTACCCTTTCTAATCTGTCTACCTCCCACGCTTCTCATGCCACAAGCATCTTTTGCGCAAGCCATCACTGCTTCCCTAAATACATCCCATTCCTCCCCTACTCCCCTTACCTCCTTTGTTCTCACCTTTTTCCATTCTGTACTCAGTCTCTCCTGGTACTTCCTCACACAAGTGTCCTTCACACACTCACTCACTCTCACAACTCTCTTCACCCCAACATTCTCTCTTCTTTTCTGAAAACCTCTACAAATCTTCACCTTTGCCTCCACAAGATAATGATCAGACATCCCTCCAGTTGCACCTCTCAGCACATTAACATCCAAAAGTCTCTCTTTCGCACGCCTGTCAATTAATACGTAATCCAGTAACGCTCTCTGGCCATCTCTCCTACTTACTTATGTATATCTCTTTTTAAACCAGGTATTCCCAGTCACCAGTCCTTTTTCAGCACATAAATCTACAAGCTCCTCACCATTTCCATTTACATCACTGAACACCCCATGTATACCTATTATTCCCTCAACTGCCACATTACTCACCTTTGCATTCAAATCACCCATCACTGTAACGGGTCTCGTGCATCAAAACCACTAACGCACTCACTCAGCTGCTCCCAAAACACTTTCCTCCCATGATCTTTCTTCTCATCCTCAGGTGCATATGCACCAATAATCACCCATCTCCGTCCATCAACTTTCAGTTTTACCCATATCAATCTAGAGTTTACTTTCTTACACTCTATCACATACTCCCACCACTCCTGTTTCAGGAGTAGTGCTGCTCCTTCCCTTACTCCCACCACTCCTGTTTCAGGAGAAGTGCTGCTCCTTCCCTTGTTCTTGTCCTCTCACTAACGCCTGACTTTACTCCCAAGTTATTCCCAAACCACTCTTCCCCTTTACCCTTGAGCTTTGTTTCACTCAGAGCCAAAACATCCAGGTTCCTTTCCTCAAACATACTACCTATCTCTCCTTTTTTCTCATCTTGGTTACATCCACACACATTGAGACACCCCAGTCTGAGCCTTCGAGGAGGATGAGCACTCCCCGAGTGACTCCTTCTTCTGTTTCCCCTTTAAGAAAGTTAAAATTTAAGGAGGGGAACAAATATATGAAAATTGGATTACGTGTTAATTGATAGGCATGCGAAAGAGAGACTTTTAGATGTTAATGTGCTGAGAGGTGCAACTGGAGGGATGTCTGATCATTATCTTGTGGAGGCGAAGGTGAGGATTTGTAGAGGTTTTCAGAAAAGAAGAGAGAATGTTGAGGGGAAGAGAGTGGTGAGAGTAAGTGAGCTTCGGAAGGAGACTTGTGTGGGGATGTACCAGGAGAGACTGAGTACAGAATGGAAAAAGGTGAGAACAAAGGAGGTAAGGGGAGTGGGGGAGGAATGGGATGTGTTTAGGGGAGCAGTGATGGCTTGTGCAAAAGATGCTTGTGGCATGAGAAGCGTGGGAGTTGGACAGATTAGAAAGGGTAGTGAGTGGTGGGATGAAGAAGTAAGATTATTAGTGAAAGAGAAGAGAGAGGCATTTGGACGATTTTTGCAGGGAAAAATGCAAATGAGTGGGAGATGTATAAAAGAAAGAGGCAGGAGGCCAAGAGAAAGGTGCCAGAGGTGAAAAAGAGGGCAAATGAGAGTTGGGGTGAGAGAGTATCATTAAATTTTAGGGAGAATAAAAAGATGTTTTGGAAGGAGGTAAATAAAGTGCGTAAGACAAGGGAACAAATGGAAACTTCAGTGAAGGGGGCTAATGGGGAGGTGATAACAAGTAGTGGTGATGTGAGAAGGAGATGGAGTGAGTATTTTGAAGGTTTGTTGAATGTGTTTGATGATAGAGTGGCAGATATAGGGTGTTTTGGTGGAGGTGGTGTGCAAAGTGAGAGGGTTAGGGAGGATGATTTGATAAACAGAGAAGAGGTAGTAAAAGCTTTGCGGAAGATGAAAGCCGGCAAGGCAGTGGGTGTGGATGGTATTGCAGTGGAATCTATTGAAGAAGGGGGTGACTGTATTGTTGACTGGTTGGTAAGGTTGTTTAATGTATGTATGACTCATGGTGAGGTGCCTGAGGATTGGGGGAATGCTTGCATAGTGCCGTTGTACAAATGCAAAGGGGATAAAAGTGAGTTCTTAAATTACAGAGGTATAAGTTTGCTGAGTATTCCTGGTAAATTATATGGGAGGGTATTGATTGAGAGGGTGAAGGCATGTACAGAGCATCAGATTGGGGAAGAGCAGTGTGGTTTCAGAAGTGGTAGAGGATTTGAGGATCAGGTGTTTGCTTTGAAGAATGTGTGTGAGAACTACTTAGAAAAGCAAATGGATTGTTATGTAGCATTTATGGATCTGGATAAGGCATATGATAGAGTTGATAGAGATGCTCTGTGGAAGTTACTAAGAATATATGGTGTGGGAGGCAAGTTGTTAGAAGCAGTGAAAAGTTTTTATTGAGGATGTAAGGCATGTGTATGTGTAGGAAGAGAGGAAAATGATTGGTTCTCAATGAATGTAGGTTTGCGACAGGGGTGTGTGATGTGTCCATGGTTGTTTAATTTGTTTATGGATGGGGTTGTTAGGGAGGTGAATGCAAGAGTTTTGGAAAGAGGGGCAAGTATGAAGTCTGTTGTGGATGAGAGAGCTTGGGAAGTGAGTCAGTTGTTGTTTACTGATGATACAGCGCTGGTGGCTGATTCATGCGAGAAACTGCAGAATCTGGTGACTGAGTTTGGTAAAGTGTGTGAAAGAAGAAAGTTGAGAGTAACTGTAAATAAGAGCAAGGTTTATTAGGTACAGTAGGGTTGAGGGTCAAGTCAATTGGGAGGTAAGTTTGAACAGAGAAAAACTGGAGGAAGTGAAGTGTTTTAGATATCTGGGAGTGGATCTGGCAGCGGATGGAACCATGGAAGCGGAAATGAATCATAGGGTGAGGGAGGGGGCGAAAATTCTGGGAGCATTGAAGAATGTGTGGAAGTCGAGAACGTTATCTTGGAAAGCAAAAATGGGTATGTTTGAAGTAATAGTGGTTCCAACAATGTCATATAGCTGCGATGCGTAGGCTATGGATAGTGTTGTGCGCAGGAGGGTGGATGTGCTGGAAATGAAATATTTGAGAACAATATGTGGTGTGAGGTGGTTTGATCGAGTAGGTAATGATAGGGTAAGAGAGATGTTTGGTAATAAAAAGAGTGTGGTTGAGAGAGCAGAAGAGGGTGTTTTGAAATGGTTTGGTCACATGGAGAGAATGAGTGAGGAAAGATTGACCGAGAGGATATATGCGTCAGAGGTGGAGGGAACAAGGAGAAGTGGGAGACTAAGTTGGAGGTGGAAAGACGGAGTGTAAAAGATTTTGAGTGATCAGGGGCCTGAACATGCAGGAGGGTGAAAGGCGTGCAAGGAATAGAGTGAATTGGAACGATGTGGTATACTGGGTTCAACGTGCTGTCAATGGATTGAACCAGGGCATGTGAAGTGTCTGGGGTAAATCATGGAAAGTTGTGTGGGGCCTGGATGTGGAAAGGGAGCTGTGGGTTCGGTGCATTATTACATGACAGCTAGAGACTGAGTGTGAACGAATGTAGCCTTTGTTTTCTTTTCCTAGCGCTACCTGGCACACATGAGGGGGAAGGGGGTTGTTATTTCATGTTTGGCGAGGTGGCGATGGGAATGAATAAAGGCAGACAGTAAGAATTATGTACATGTGTGTAAATGTATATGTGTGTGTGTGTATATATATGTATACGTTGAGATGTATAGGTATGTATATTTGCGTGTGTGGGACGTGTATGTATATACATGTGTATGTGATTGGGTTGGGCCATTCTTTCATCTGTTTCCTTGCGCTACCTCGCTAATGTGGGAAACAGTGACAAAGCAAAATGAATAAATAAAAATCAGTTTGACTGCATTTGCTTATTATATGGTTACTATTTCAGATTTCTCAGGTATTTTTTTAGTTGCTTAGAAACTTTAAGGGCAATATCTGGTATGTTATTAGGAGCCTCTAGTCTCTAATGCTGTATATAAATTGAAAACTGTTAAACTGAAATTCCTGCAACTGAGAATTGCAAGATTTCTTAGTCCCTCTTGCATATCACAACAGAACAGAGAATTGGGCCAGGTGAGGGTATTCCCTCAAGGCCCAGTCCTCTGTTCTTAACGCTACCTCGCTAATGCGGGAAATGGCGAATAGTTTGAAAGAAAAGAAAGATATTGCATTTATTCACTTGATTTTTTTTTTATAGCGGAGAAATCATGATGAGTGTATGGTGATGCTAGACCAAAGAATGGCCGATGTAGTTATGTTGGATCCATATGAAATCTTCTTTGCTGGCCGTTACCACTCACTCGTCCCCATCATGAAGGAATCTTATGATGGTAAGTACAACGTTTATGATACATTATGTTTAGGTATTTACAGCAATTTAACATTTAATAACGAAATAAAGTGTCTTCAGTTTTTAAGTCTACTCCCATGAATGTGAATCCAATAATCTTTTTCCAACCTGTCTTTCCATACTTATGTCTGCATATATGCAGAGCACTTTCTGATTACTGAATACTGTAATCTGATATCTCTAATATAGATAATCACAGTGTATCATAAGAACCATTCTCTTTCCATCCATAAACTTGATTCTGATTTCTCAAAGAAAATCAGTCCCATTAGTCATTTCAGACTCCAGAGAATTTCCTTCCATCATTAAGTCTTGTTCTTTCTACTAGCAGTACGATGCTTTGATGGGTTGGCTAACTCATGTTAGCTTCCTGCCCACTTTATTTTTTATGTGTAATTCAGCACATGCTTCACAGATGCCCTCTTTATCCACTATGTAATTTTAAGTTGCATTTGTAATTCAGCACATGCTTTATTAATGTCCTCTTTATCCACTATGTAATTTTTAGTTGCATTTGTATAATGGGTATGATATGCAGTATTTGTCATACCTCCTAATAAGAATATGGAAAATCCGAAAAAAGGTTTCTTGCCTATGAATGCCCCAGAAAAGGCAGAAATTCATCAGATATAGTAGCAGAGCTTGATGTGGTAGTTGCATGATTTAGTGACTGGTCTCATCATGAAAAGCATTATTTGAAAAATTAAAAGAAGCTGGTTGCAAAATATGGATGATCAAGAAATAATAAAATATACAAATGGAGATGGTTTACTCATGTGGATTTTATCATGAGGAAAATCAGCTTCTTCATTTGTGGTTTCCTCATTTGTGAGAGGGCTAAGGCTGCATATGAGGCCATACTTGGCCAAGTGATGACAGAAAATGCTTCAAAGCCTAAGATGGGTAGCAAATGAAATTTAAGAAATGCTATGCTCTCCACTTCAGTACCATGCATTGAGGAACTGCTGGCTGACCTTGAAGCCCTTGATCAAACTTTCATGTGGATTAGACAAGCCTTTTCCTGAAAAGTTGCCAAAAAAGACCCATGTAATGAAGGAAAATAAAAAGAAAGAATCTGGAGTGTGGAAAATAATGGGCAAACCCACTTGTTCTGTGACAGTGCTTTAGGGGAACTTTAGTTTAAGCCTCTCCTTATTTAGTGTAGGAACCTTTTTGTATTATATTTTATTTTTTTTTTTAGTATACTTAACCACCATCTGTGTTAGCGAGGTAGTGCAAGGAAAAAGACAAGGAATGACCCATCCTACCCACATACACATGTATTTACATAAATGTCCACACATGCACATATACATACATATACATTTCAGCATATACATACACAGACATATACATATAAACACATGCACATATCCATACTTGCTGCCTTCATCCATTCCCATTGTTGTCACCCCACCACACGTGAAATAGCATCCCCCCCCCCCCCCCCACCACCACCACCAAGCGAGGCAGTACCTGGAACAGACAAAAAAAAGGCACATTAGTTCACGCCCAGTCTCTAGCTGTCGTGTGTAATGCACCAAAACCACAGCTCCCTTTCCACATCCAGGCCCCACAGACCTTTCTGTGGTTTACCCCAGATGCTTCACATGCCCTGGTTCAATTCATTGACAGCACATTGACCCTGGTATACCACACAGTTCCAATTCACTCTATTCCTTTCAGTCTTTTCACCCTCCTGTATGCTCAGGCCCCGATCAAAATCTTTTTCACTCCATCCTTCCACCTCCAGTTTGGTCTCCTGCTTCTCCTTCTTCCCTCCACCCCTGACACATATATCCTCTTTGTCAGTCTTTCCTTTCTCATTCTCTCCATGTGTCCAGAGCATTTCAACACACCTTCTGCTCTCTCAACCACACTCTTTGTTACCACACATATCTCTTACCCTTTCATTACTTACTCGATCAAACCACCTCACACCACATATTGTCCTCAAACATCTCATTTCCAACACATCCACTATCCTTCGCACAACCCTATTTATAGCCCACGCTTTGCAACCATGTAACATTGTTAGAACCACTATTCCTTCAAACGTACCCAATTTTGCTCTCCAAGATAACATTCTCGCCTTCCACACATTCTTCAACACTCCCAGAACCTTCGCTCCCTCTCCCACCCTGTGACTCACTTCCGCTTCCATAGTTCCATCCACTGCCAAATCCACTTCAGATGCCTAAAACACTTCACTTCCTCCATTTTTTCTCCATTCAAACTTACCTCCCAGTTAACTTATCCCTCAACCCTACTGAACCTAATAACCTTGCTCTTATTCACATTTACTCTCAACTTTCTTCTTTCACACACAACTGATTTCAGTCATCAACTTCTGCAGTTTCTCAGCCAAATCAAGCACCAGTGCTGTTTCATCAGCAAACAATAACTGACTCACTTCTCAAGCCCTCTCATCCACAGCAGACTGCATACTTGCTCCTCTATCCAAAACTCTTGCATTTACCTCCCTAACCGCCCCTTCCATAAACAATTAAACAACCATGGTGACATCATGCACCCCTGCTGCAGACTGAGATTCACTGGGAACCAGTCTAGCAACTTACCTCCCACACCATATACTCTTAAAACCCTCCACAAAGCATCTCTATCTACCCTATCATATGCCTTCTCCAAATCCATAAATGCTACATACAAATTCATCTGTTTTCTAAGTATTTCTCACAATTTTGTATTAACTTTTAAACATAAGAGGATTTGCTGTTTATGTAAAAAAGAATCAGATTTTGTTTCATTTTTTCACACTTAATAGCTGTTTCCTGCATTAGTGAGGTGGTGCTTCAAAACCACAGCACCAATTCACAAGTAGACCTCAGAGACCTTTTCATGGTTTTTCCTGGCTGGTTTGCATATCTGGTTCAGTCCATTGACAACATATCGACCCCTGTGAACCACATCATTCCAGTTCACTCTGTCTGTGCATGCCTTTCACCCTTCTGCATGTTATGACACTGGTCATTATAAATCTTTTCACTCCATCCTTCTGTTGCCAATTTGGTCTCCTCCTCCTCTTCTCCTCCACTTTCGATGTATATCAGCTTATTGTCAACCTCTCCTTCATTCTGTCCACATGTCCCTACCATTTCAACACACCTTCTTCACCTTTCTGAACTACATTTTTCTTACTACCACACCTTTGCCCACACCTCAATCACCTTATGATTTGCTTCCACTTACATGGTTCCATTTATTCTGTATCCTCTCAAGTGTGTGAAGCACTTCACTTTCTCCAGATTTTCTCTATTCAGACTACACCATAACTAACCTTTACCTCTACCCTGCCAAACCTAATAATTGTGCATTTATATTATTTATTTTCAACTTCCTCCTTTTACATACATTTCAAGAATCAGTTGCCACCTTCTGTAGTGTCTCACTTGAATTTGCCACCATTGCTGTTTCATCAGTAAACAACAACTCACTCACTTCTCAGGCCCACTCACCCACTACAGATTCATTCTCACTCTTCTTTCCAAGACTCTTGCATTTAACTCCCTTACCTACCCCATCGATAAACAAGTTAAATGATTTGGTGACATCATACACCCCTTTCTCAGATCAAGCTTGAGCTAGTTCCACTCCCTCTTCTCTCATTCAACTCATACACATACTTTCCACCCTTGTTTAACACTTCTCTGTTTCTCATTATAGAATGAAAAAATATCATTAAAGGATATGAGAGGCGACTAAAAGGGAAGGGAGTGGGGGGGCTGGAAATCCTCCCCTCTCAATTTTTTTTTTTTTTACTTTTCCAAAAGAAGGAACAGAGAAGGGGGCCAGGTGAGGATATTCCCTCAAAGGTCCAGTCCTCTGTTCTTAACGCTACCTCGCTGATGCGGGAAATGGCGAATAGTATGAAAAAAAAAATTATATATATATATATATATATATATATATATATATATATATATATTTTTTTTTTTTTTTTTATACTTTGTCGCTGTCTCCCGCGTTTGCGAGGTAGCGCAAGGAAACAGACGAAAGAAATGGCCCAACCCCCCCCATACACATGTATATACATACGTCCACACACGCAAATATACATACCTACACAGCTTTCCATGGTTTACCCCAGACGCTTCACATGCCTTGATTCAATCCACTGACAGCACGTCAACCCCGGTATACCACATCGCTCCAATTCACTCTATTCCTTGCCCTCCTTTCACCCTCCTGCATGTTCAGGCCCCGATCACACAAAATCTTTTTCACTCCATCTTTCCACCTCCAATTTGGTCTCCCTCTTCTCCTTGCTCCCTCCACCTCCGACACATATATCCTCTTGGTCAATCTTTCCTCACTCATCCTCTCCATGTGCCCAAACCACTTCAAAACACCCTCTTCTGCTCTCTCAACCACGCTCTTTTTATTTCCACACATCTCTCTTACCCTTACGTTACTTACTCGATCAAACCACCTCACACCACACATTGTCCTCAAACATCTCATTTCCAGCACATCCATCCTCCTGCGCACAACTCTATCCATAGCCCACGCCTCGCAACCATACAACATTGTTGGAACCACTATTCCTTCAAACATACCCATTTCTGCTTTCCGAGATAATGTTCTCGACTTCCACACATTCTTCAAGGCTCCCAGAATTTTCGCCCCCTCCCCCACCCTATGATCCACTTCCGCTTCCATGGTTCCATCCGCTGCCAGATCCACTCCCAGATATCTAAAACACTTCACTTCCTCCAGTTTTTCTCCATTCAAACTTACCTCCCAATTGACTTGACCCTCAACCCTACTGTACCTAATAACCTTGCTCTTATTCACATTTACTCTTAACTTTCTTCTTTCACACACTTTACCAAACTCAGTCACCAGCTTCTGCAGTCTCTCACATGAATTTGCCACCAGCGCTCTATCATCAGCGAACAACAACTGACTCACTTCCCAACCTCTCTCATCCCTAACAGACTTCATACTTGCCCTTCTTTCCAAAACTCTTGCATTCATCTCCCTAACAATCCCATCCATAAACAAATTAAACAACCATGGAGACATCACACACCCTCCCACAAACCTACATTCACTGAGAACCAATCACTTTCCTCTCTTCCTACACGTGCACATGCCTTACATCCTCGATAAAAACTTTTCACTGCTTCTAACAACTTGCCTCCCACACCATATATTCTTAATACCCTCCACAGAGCAACTACCTACCCTCATGTATCCAAGATATGGTTGTACTTTGTGTAATGAAGACAATTGAGAAACATCAAAAGCCAATATTCCAGTTTCATGTTAAGAGAAGTGGTCCAGACAGTATGATACAATGGTTAAATTGATGAAAACTACTATTGACGTTTGTGTAAATAAATTATACATTTCCCTTTTCCATAGCCAGAGGCTGAACCATTATGTGACATTCATTTTTTCAGTTCATTTCAAGCTAGAAGTTTCAGTTTTCTAAATTATTTCTTACATTTTCCATATGTGTATATATATATATATATATATATATATATATATATATATATATATATATATATATGGTGTGGGAGGCAAGTTGTTAGAAGCAGTGAAAAGTTTTTATCGAGGATGTAAGGCATGTGTACGTGTAGGAAGAGAGGAAAGTGATTGGTTCTCAGTGAATGTAGGTTTGCGGCAGGGGTGTGTGATGTCTCCATGGTTGTTTAATTTGTTTATGGATGGGGTTGTTAGGGAGGTAAATGCAAGAGTCCTGGAAAGAGGGGCAAGTATGAAGTCTGTTGGGGATGAGAGAGCTTGGGAAGTGAGTCAGTTGTTGTTCGCTGATGATACAGCGCTGGTGGCTGATTCATGTGAGAAACTGCAGAAGCTGGTGACTGAGTTTGGTAAAGTGTGTGGAAGAAGAAAGTTAAGAGTAAATGTGAATAAGAGCAAGGTTATTAGGTACAGTAGGGTTGAGGGTCAAGTCAATTGGGAGGTGAGTTTGAATGGAGAAAAACTGGAGGAAGTGAAGTGTTTTAGATATCTGGGAGTGGATCTGTCAGCGGATGGAACCATGGAAACGGAAGTGGATCATAGGGTGGGGGAGGGGGCGAAAATTTTGGGAGCCTTGAAAAATGTGTGGAAGTCGAGAACATTATCTCGGAAAGCAAAAATGGGTATGTTTGAAGGAATAGTGGTTCCAACAATGTTGTATGGTTGCGAGGCGTGGGCTATGGATAGAGTTGTGCGCAGGAGGATGGATGTGCTGGAAATGAGATGTTTGAGGACAATGTGTGGTGTGAGGTGGTTTGATCGAGTAAGTAACGCTGTCTCCCGCGTTTGCGAGGTAGCGCAAGGAAACAGACGAAAGAAATGGCCCAACCCCCCCCATACACATGTATATACATACGTCCACACACGCAAATATACATACCTACACAGCTTTCCATGGTTTACCCCAGACGCTTCACATGCCCTGCTTCAATCCACTGACAGCACGTCAACCCCGGTATACCACATCGCTCCAATTCACTCTATTCCTTGCCCTCCTTTCACCCTCCTGCATGTTCAGGCCCCGATCACACAAAATCTTTTTCACTCCATCTTTCCACCTCCAATTTGGTCTCCCTCTTCTCCTTGTTCCCTCCACCTCCGACACATATATCCTCTTGGTCAATCTTTCCTCACTCATCCTCTCCATGTGCCCAAACCACTTCAAAACACCCTCTTCTGATCTCTCAACCACGCTCTTTTTATTTCCACACATCTCTCTTACCCTTACGTTACTCACTCGATCAAACCACCTCACACCACACATTGTCCTCAAACATCTCATTTCCAGCACATCCATCCTCCTGCGCACAACTCTATCCATAGCCCACGCCTCGCAACCATACAACATTGTTGGAACCACTATTCCTTCAAACATACCCATTTTTGCTTTCCGAGATAATGTTCTTGACTTCCACACATTCTTCAAGGCCCCCAGGATTTTCGCCCCCTCCCCCACCCTATGATCCACTTCCGCTTCCATGGTTCCATCTGCTGCCAGATCCACTCCCAGATATCTAAAACACTTCACTTCCTCCAGTTTTTCTCCATTCAAACTTACCTCCCAATTGACTTGACCCTCAACCCTACTGTACCTAATAACCTTGCTCTTATTCACATTTACTCTTAACTTTCTTCTTCCACACACTTTTCCAAACTCAGTCACCAGCTTCTGCAGTTTCTCACATGAATCAGCCACCAGCGCTGTATCATCAGCGAACAACAACTGACTCACTTCCCAAGCTCTCTCATCCCCAACAGACTTCATACTTGCCCCTCTTTCCAAAACTCTTGCATTTACCTCCCTAACAACCCCATCCATAAACAAATTAAACAACCATGGAGACATCACACACCCCTGCCGCAAACCTACATTCACTGAGAACCAATCACTTTCCTCTCTTCCTACACGTACACATGCCTTACATCCTCGATAAAAACTTTTCACTGCTTCTAAGAACTTGCCTCCCACACCATATATTCTTAATACCTTCCACAGAGCATCTCTATCAACTCTATCATATGCCTTCTCCAGATCCATAAATGCTACATACAAATCCATTTGCTTTTCCAAGTATTTCTCACATACATTCTTCAAAGCAAACACCTGATCCACACATCCTCTACCACTTCTGAAACCACACTGCTCTTCCCCAATCTGATGCTCTGTACATGCCTTCACCCTCTCAATCAATACCCTCCCATATAATTTACCAGGAATACTCAACAAACTTATACCTCTGTAATTTGAGCACTCACTCTTATCCCCTTTGCCTTTGTACAATGGCACTATGCACGCATTCCGCCAATCCTCAGGCACCTCACCATGAGTCATACATACATTAAATAACCTTACCAACCAGTCAACAATACAGTCACCCCCTTTTTTAATAAATTCCACTGCAATACCATCCAAACCTGCTGCCTTGCCGGCTTTCATCTTCCGCAAAGCTTTCACTACCTCTTCTCTGTTTACCAAATCATTTTCCCTAACCCTCTCACTTTGCACACCACCTCGACCAAAACACCCTATATCTGCCACTCTATCATCAAACACATTCAACAAACCTTCAAAATACTCACTCCATCTCCTTCTCACATCACCACTACTTGTTATCACCTCCCCACTTGCGCCCTTCACCGAAGTTCCCATTTGCTCCCTTGTCTTACGCTTTTTATTTACCTCCTTCCAGAACATCTTTTTATTCTCCCTAAAATTTAATGATACTCTCTCACCCCAACTCTCATTTGCCCTTTTTTTCACCTCTTGCACCTTTCTCTTGACCTCCTGTCTCTTTCTTTTATACATCTCCCACTCAATTGCATTTTTTCCCTGCAAAAATCGTCCAAATGCCTCTCTCTTCTCTTTCACTAATACTCTTACTTCTTCATCCCACCACTCACTACCCTTTCTAATCAACCCACCTCCCACTCTTCTCATGCCACAAGCATCTTTTGCGCAATCCATCACTGATTCCCTAAATACATCCCATTCCTCCCCCACTCCCCTTACTTCCATTGTTCTCACCTTTTTCCATTCTGTACTCAGTCTCTCCTGGTACTTCCTCACACAGGTCTCCTTCTCAAGCTCACTTACTCTCACCACCCTCTTCACCCCAACATTCACTCTTCTTTTCTGAAAACCCATACAAATCTTCACCTTAGCCTCCACAAGATAATGATCAGACATCCCTCCAGTTGCACCTCTCAGCATATTAACATCCAAAAGTCTCTCTTTCGCACGCCTGTCAATTAACACGTAATCCAATAACGCTCTATGGCCATCTCTCCTACTTACATAAGTATACTTATGTATATCTCGCTTTTTAAACCAGGTATTCCCAATCATCAGTCCTTTTTCAGCACATAAATCTACAAGCTCTTCACCATTTCCATTTACAACACTGAACACCCCATGTATACCAATTATTCCCTCAACTCCCACATTACTCACCTTTGCATTCAAATCACCCATCACTATGACCCGGTCTCGTGCATCAAAACCACTAACACACTCATTCAGCTGCTCCCAAGACACTTGCCTCTCTTGATCTTTCTTCTCATGCCCAGGTGCATATGCACCAATAATCACCCACCTCTCTCCATCAACTTTCAGTTTTACCCATATTAATCGAGAATTTACTTTCTTACACTCTATCACATACTCCCACAACTCCTGTTTCAGGAGTATTGCTACTCCTTCCCTTGCTCTTGTCCTCTCACTAACCCCTGACTTTACTCCCCAGACATTCCCAAACCACTCTTCCCCTTTATCCTTGAGCTTCGTTTCACTCAGAGCCAAAACATCCAGGTTCCTTTCCTCAAACATACTACCTATCTCTCCTTTTTTCACATCTTGGTTACATCCACACACATTTAGGCACCCCACTCTGAGCCTTCGAGGAGGATGAGCACTCCCCGCGTGACTCCTTCTTCTGTTTCCCATTTTAGAAAGTTAATACAAGGAGGGGAGGATTTCTGGCCCCCCGCTCCCGTCCCCTCTAGTCGCTTTCTACGACACGCGAGGAATACGTGGGAAGTATTCTTTCATCCCTATCCCCAGGGATAATATACATATATATATACATATACACATGCACACACATACACATACATACGCACATATACACACACACACACATACATATATATACATATGAGAAAATGTAAGAAACAATTTAGAAAACTGAAACTTCTAGCTTGAAATGAATGAAAAAAAAGAATGTCACATAATGGTTCAACCTCTGGCTATGGAAAAAAGGAAATGTATAATTTATTTACACAAACGTCAATAGCAGTTCTCATCAATTTAACCACTGTGTCAATAAGCTTCAATGTCTAAGCTACATTTTTCTCCAATTTCACTATTTTCCTTCACATTTTCAATTGTGCCTGAAGGTTCTACTTCATGAGTGATTGTTTTTCCAGTAAGGGTCTTCACATCTTGGTTACATCCACACACATTTAGGCACCCCACTCTGAGCCTTCGAGGAGGATGCTTTACTTGTGGTGCTGACTTCCCTCTTTAAATTTGATCGCCGTTTCCTTGAAGCATTTCCCATCCACTTTTCAGGGGTGTTGTATATTTCAGATGAATTATGTATATATATATGTATATTATCCCTGGGGATAGGGGTGAAAGAATACTTCCCACGTATTCCTCGCGTGTCGTAGAAAGCGACTAGAGGGGACGGGAGCGGGGGGCCAGAAATCCTCCCCTCCTTGTATTAACTTTCTAAAATGGGAAACAGAAGAAGGAGTCACGCGGGGAGTGCTCATCCTCCTCGAAGGCTCAGAGTGGGATGCCTAAATGTGTGTGGATGTAACCAAGATGTGAAGAAAGGAGAGATAGGTAGTATGTTTGAGGAAAGGAACCTGGATGTTTTGGCTCTGAGTGAAACGAAGCTCAAGGGTAAAGGGGAAGAGTGGTTTGGGAATGTCTGGGGAGTAAAGTCAGGGGTTAGTGAGAGGACAAGAGCAAGGGAAGGAGTAGCAATACTCCTGAAACAGGAGTTGTGGGAGTATGTGATAGAGTGTAAGAAAGTAAATTCTCGATTAATATGGGTAAAACTGAAAGTTGATGGAGAGAGGTGGGTGATTATTGGTGCATATGCACCCGGGCATGAGAAGAAAGATCATGAGAGGCAAGTGTTTTGGGAGCAGCTGAATGAGTGTGTTAGTGGTTTTGATGCACGAGACCGGGTTATAGTGATGGGTGATTTGAATGCAAAGGTGAGTAATGTGGGAGTTGAGGGAATAATTGGTATACATGGGGTGTTCAGTGTTGTAAATGGAAATGGTGAAGAGCTTGTAGATTTATGTGCTGAAAAAGAACTGATGATTGGGAATACCTGGTTTAAAAAGCGAGATATACATAAGTATACTTATGTAAGTAGGAGAGATGGCCAGAGAGCGTTATTGGATTACGTGTTAATTGACAGGCGTGCGAAAGAGAGACTTTTGGATGTTAATGTGCTGAGAGGTGCAACTGGAGGGATGTCTCATCATTATCTTGTGGAGGCTAAGGTGAAAATTTGTATGGGTTTTCACAAAAGTTGGATCGATGTGGTATACCGGGGTTGACGTGCTGTCAGTGGATTGAATCAGGGCATGTGAGGCGTCTGGGGTAAACCATGGAAAGCTGTGTAGGTATGTATATTTGCGTGTGTGGGCATATGTATGTACATGTGTATGGGGGTGAGTTGGGCCATTTCTTTCGTCTGTTTCCTTGCGCTACCTCGCAAACGCGGGAGACAGAAAAAAAAAAATGTATATGGTTGGGTTGGGCCATCCTATCATCTGTATTCTTGCACTACCTCGTGAACGTGTGAAACAGTGATAAAGTATAATTTTTTTTCTTTTTTTTTTTTTTGCCCGTCTCCCGCGTTTGCGAGGTAGCGCAAGGAAACAGATGAAAGAAATGGCCCAACCCACCCCCATACACATGTATATACGTACATCCACACACGCAAATATACATACCTACACAGCTTTCCATGGTTTACCCCAGACGCTTCACATGCCTTGATTCAATATATATATGTGATATATGTGTGATCTTTGTATTTTGTTAAATTGCTTGGAATCCTTTATTAAAGAGTATTGATTGGTGTGAAAACAAGACCAAGATGATTCAGGTGGGGATGTTTAGCATGCCCCCACCTCCCATACCCCAGGGGAAGCCCCCACTTCCACAGGGAGGGGGACCTCAACAATTCCAACCATTATCCTTCAAGCCCTTCAAAGCTCCAGATGGTGAATTTGATGGCAAGAGACTTAGGAAAAGTGTCATGCGGAAAACTGTAGATTATAACTGTTCTGTTATTAACATGTTAGAGAATCGTGTGTGGCAAAGGGATGAACGTGATCGTAGCACACTCCAGGCTGATTGTGCTATGCTTCGGAAATGCTTCCTCCCACTGCATATCCTGTGAATCCAATTAATGCAGTTGTTACGAAGTTTGTACGCACCTCTACAAATAAAGCCAAGTGCCCCATCTTTTGTCTTGCCTGGTCACCAGAAGGACGTCGTTTGGTTACAGGAGCTTCTTCAGGGGAGTTTACTCTGTGGAATGGTCTTACCTTCAACTTTGAAACCATTTTACAGGCCCATGACAGTAGTGTGCGGACGATGGTATGGTCTCACAACGACCAGTGGATGGTGACTGGTGACACTGGTGGTTTTGTAAAATACTGGCAGATGAACATGAACAATGTGAAGCTCTTCCAGGCTCATAAGGATCCTGTGCGCGGCCTCAGTTTTTCCTCAAGTGACCAGAAGTTTGCAACTGGCTCAGACGATGGAACAGTTAGGATATGGGACTTTTACCGCTGTTACGAAGAAAAGGTTCTCAGAGGATGTCAAGAATGAGGAGCTTCCCAAATTGACTGAAGAAGGCAAACCTTGTGAACCAAACAAGGAGGATGGCACTGAGTAGTTGAGAATGTGGCTTGGAGTAACTATACTGGAGGGCCGGACCTTAGGAACTGCTGCTCTCACACAAGCCACCGTTTACGGGAAGTCAGCACCACAAGTAAAGCATCCTCCTCGAAGGCTCAGAGTGGGGTGCCTAAATGTGTGTGGATGTAACCAAGATGTGAAGACCCTTACTGGAAAAACAATCACTCTTGAAGTAGAACCTTCAGACACAATTGAAAATGTGAAGGAAAATAGTGAAATTGGAGAAAAATGTAGCTTAGACATTGAAGCTTATTGATACAGTGGTTAAATTGATGAGAACTGCTATTGACGTTTGTGTAAATAAATTATACATTTCCTTTTTTCCATAGCCAGAGGTTGAACCATTATGTGACATTCATTTTTTTCATTCATTTCAAGCTAGAAGTTTCAGTTTTCTAAATTGTTTCTTACATTTTTCATATGTATATATATGTATGTGTGTGTGTGTGTATATGTGCGTATGTATGTGTATGTGTGTGTATGTGTATATGTATATATATATGTATATTATCCCTGGGGATAGGGGTGAAAGAATACTTCCCACGTATTCCTCGCGTGTCGTGGAAAGCGACTAGAGGGGACGGGAGCGGGGGGCCAGAAATCATCCCCTCCTTGTATTAACTTTCTAAAATGGGAAACAGAAGAAGGAGTCACGCGGGGAGTGCTCATCCTCCTCGAAGGCTCAGAGTGGGGTGCCTAAAAGTGTGTGGATGTAACCAAGATGTGAAAAAAGGAGAGATAGGTAGTATGTTTGAGGAAAGGAACCTGGATGTTTTGGCTCTGAGTGAAACGAAGCTCAAGGGTAAAGGGGAAGAGTGGTTTGGGAATGTCTGGGGAGTAAAGTCAGGGGTTAGTGAGAGGACAAGAGCAAGGGAAGGAGTAGCAATACTCCTGAAACAGGAGTTGTGGGAGTATGTGATAGAGTGTAAGAAAGTAAATTCTCGATTAATATGGGTAAAGCTGAAAGTTGATGGAGAGAGGTGGGTGATTATTGGTGCATATGCACCTGGGCATGAGAAGAAAGATCAAGAGAGGCAAGTGTTTTGGGAACAGCTGAATGAGTGTGTTAGTGGTTTTGATGCACGAGACCGGGTTATAGTGATGGGTGATTTGAATGCAAAGGTGAGTAATGTGGCAGTTGAGGGAATAATTGGTATACATGGGGTGTTCAGTGTTGTAAATGGAAATGGTGAAGAGCTTGTAGATTTATGTGCTGAAAAAGGACTGATGATTGGGAATACCTGGTTTAAAAAGCGAGATATACATAAGTATACTTATGTAAGTAGGAGAGATGGCCAGAGAGCGTTATTGGATTACGTGTTAATTGACAGGCGTGCGAAAGAGAGATTTTTGGATGTTAATGTGCTGAGAGGTGCAACTGGAGGGATGTCTGATCATTATCTTGTGGAGGCTAAGGTGAAGATTTGTATGGGTTTTCAGAAAAGAAGAGTGAATGTTGGGGTGAAGAGGGTGGTGAGAGTAAGTGAGCTTGAGAAGGAAACCTGTGTGAGGAAGTACCAGTAGAGACTGAGTACAGAATGGAAAAAGGTGAGAACAATGGAAGTAAGGGGAGTGGGGGAGGAATGGGATGTATTTAGGGAATCAGTGATGGATTGCGCAAAAGATGCTTGTGGCATGAGAAGAGTGGGAGGTGGGTTGATTAGAAAGGGTAGTGAGTGGTGGGATGAAGAAGTAAGAGTATTAGTGAAAGAGAAGAGAGAGGCATTTGGACGATTTTTGCAGGGAAAAAATGCAATTGAGTGGGAGATGTATAAAAGAAAGAGACAGGAGGTCAAGAGAAAGGTGCAAGAGGTGAAAAAAAGGGCAAATGAGAGTTGGGGTGAGAGAGTATCATTAAATTTTAGGGAGAATAAAAAGATGTTCTGGAAGGAGGTAAATAAAGTGCGTAAGACAAAGGAGCAAATGGGAACTTCAGTGAAGGGCGCAAATGGGGAGGTGATAACAAGTAGTGGTGATGTGAGAAGGAGATGGAGTGAGTATTTTGAAGGTTTGTTGAATGTGTTTGATGATAGAGTGGCAGATATAGGGTGTTTTGGTCGAGGTGGTGTGCAAAGTGAGAGGGTTAGGGAAAATGATTTGGTAAACAGAGAAGAGGTAGTGAAAGCTTTGCGGAAGATGAAAGCCGGCAAGGCAGCAGGTTTGGATGGTATTGCAGTGGAATTTATTAAAAAAGGGGGTGACTGTATTGTTGACTGGTTGGTAAGGTTATTTAATGTATGTATGACTCATGGTGAGGTGCCTGAGGATTGGCGGAATGCGTGCATAGTGCCATTGTACAAAGGCAAAGGGGATAAGAGTGAGTGCTCAAATTACAGAGGTATAAGTTTGTTGAGTATTCCTGGTAAATTATATGGGAGGGTATTGATTGAGAGGGTGAAGGCATGTACAGAGCATCAGATTGGGGAAGAGCAGTGTGGTTTCAGAAGTGGTAGAGGATGTGTGGATCAGGTGTTTGCTTTGAAGAATGTATGTGAGAAATACTTAGAAAAGCAAATGGATTTGTATGTAGCATTTATGGATCTGGAGAAGGCATATGATAGAGTTGATAGAGATGCTCTGTGGAAGGTATTAAGAATATATGGTGTGGGAGGAAAGTTGTTAGAAGCAGTGAAAAGTTTTTATCGAGGATGTAAGGCATGTGTACGTGTAGGAAGAGAGGAAAGTGATTGGTTCTCAGTGAATGTAGGTTTGCGGCAGGGGTGTGTGATGTCTCCATGGTTGTTTAATTTGTTTATGGATGGGGTTGTTAGGGAGGTAAATGCAAGAGTTTTGGAAAGAGGGGCAAGTATGAAGTCTGTTGGGGATGAGAGAGCTTGGGAAGTGAGTCAGTTGTTGTTCGCTGATGATAGAGCGCTGGTGGCTGATTCATGTGAGAAACTGCAGAAGCTGGTGACTGAGTTTGGTAAAGTGTGTGGAAGAAGAAAGTTAAGAGTAAATGTGAATAAGAGCAAGGTTATTAGGTACAGTAGGGTTGAGGGTCAAGTCAATTGGGAGGTGAGTTTGAATGGAGAAAAACTGGAGGAAGTGAAGTGTTTTAGATATCTGGGAGTGGATCTGGCAGTGGATGGAACCATGGAAGCGGAAGTGGATCATAGGGTGGGGGAGGGGGGCGAAAATTCTGGGGGCCTTGAAGAATGTGTGGAAGTCGAGAACATTATCTCGGAAAGCAAAAATGGGTATGTATGAAGGAATAGTGGTTCCAACAATGTTGTATGGTTGCGAGGCGTGGGCTATGGATAGAGTTGTGCGCAGGAGGATGGATGTGCTGGAAATGAGATGTTTGAGGACAATGTGTGGTGTGAGGTGGTTTGATCGAGTGAGTAACGTAAGGGTAAGAGAGATGTGTGGAAATAAAAAGAGCGTGGTTGAGAGAGCAGAAGAGGGTGTTTTGAAGTGGTTTGGGCACATGGAGAGGATGAGTGAGGAAAGATTGACCAAGAGGATATATGTGTCGGAGGTGGAGGGAACAAGGAGAAGAGGGAGACCAAATTGGAGGTGGAAAGATGGAGTGAAAAAGATTTTGTGTGATCGGGGCCTGAACATGCAGGAGGGTGAAAGGAGGGCAAGGAATAGAGTGAATTGGAGCGATGTGGTATACCGGGGTTGACGTGCTGTCAGTGGATTGAATCAAGGCATGTGAAGCGTCTGGGGTAAGCCATGGAAAGCTGTGTAGGTATGTATATTTGTGTGTGTGGACGTATGTATATACATGTGTATGGGGGGGTTGGGCCATTTCTTTCGTCTGTTTCCTTGCGCTACCTCGCAAACGCGGGAGACAGCGACAAAGTATAATAAAAAAAAGAAATAAATAAATAAAATATATATATATATATATATATATATTTTTTTTTTTTTTTTTTTTTTCATACTATTTGCCATTTCCCGCGTTTGCGAGGTAGCGCTAAGAACAGAGGACTGGGCCTTAGAGGGAAAATCCTCACCTGGCCCCCCTCTCCGCTCCTTCCCTTGGAAAATCAAAAAAAAAAACGAGAGGGGAGGATTTCCAGCCACCCGCTCCCTCCCCTTTTAGTCGCCTTCTACGACACGCAGGGAATACGTGGGAAGTATTCTTTCTCCCCTATCCCCAGGGATATATATATATATATATATATATATTTTTTTTTGCTTTGTCGCTGTCTCCCGCGTTTGTGAGGTAGCGCAAGGAAACAGACGAAAGAAATGGCCCAGCCCACCCCCATACACATGTATATACATACGTCCACACACGCAAATATACATACCTACACAGCTTTCCATGGTTTACCCCAGACGCTTCACATGCCTTGATTCAATCCACTGCCAGCACGTCAACCCCGGTATACCACATCGCTCCAAATCACTCTATTCCTTGCCCTCCTTTCACCCTCCTGCATGTTCAGGCCCCGATCACACAAAATCTTTTTCACTCCATCTTTCCACCTCCAATTTGGTCTCCCTCTTCTCCTCGTTCCCTCCACCTCCGACACATATATTCTCTTGGTCAATCTTTCCTCACTCATTCTCTCCATGTGCCTGAACCATTTCAAAACACCCTCTTCTGCTCTCTCAACCACGCTCTTTTTATTTCCACACATCTCTCTTACCCTTACGTTACTTACTCGATCAAACCACCTCACACCACATATTGTCCTCAAACATCTCATTTCCAGCACATCCATCCTCCTGCGCACAACTCTATCTATAGCCCACGCCTCGCAACCATACAACATTGTTGGAACCACTATTCCTTCATACATACCCATTTTTGCTTTCCGAGATAATGTATATGAATAGAAAGAATATATATATTTATATATTTTACAGAGGAGAGTTTGAGGAATTTCCAGCAAAGAGATGGGTAGAAACTAGGTCTTGGAGGCATTGAACTTTACAAGATTTCCTGTATCCGAGTGATATATCTTGTATCCGAGTGATATATCTTGTTGAAGTTTGTGGTTTTTGAGGAAATTGTCTCAAGATGAGATGTAAGTGGTAGTTGGTAGGCAGCCAGTGACCAGGGAGGTGTGCTACTAGTATTACCTGCCAAGGTATCAGCTGGGTTGACGATGGCTGTGTGGTGAAATAACACTTCTGTGTTTGTCAAGTTGCACTCCTCTGACCCAGGTAACTGCCTTTTCTTTCTGCCTCACCCACATGTGGACTACTGGGATTCCATGCATTTTATCCACAAACATTCAATCTCTTCTTGTCATACATAGGTGAAAGGAACAAGTAGGAACATTAGTTAAGAGCCTGTGCAAACACTGCACTAGTCACTTGTCTTCTGCCATTGGCTAGTTAAGGGTGAGGGACTAAAGGGGAAATGGCACTGGAGTTCACTAGTTATAGAGACTGTATTGCCATGGCCAATACCACCATGAGGAAGTTCCAGAAGGGAATAGGTATTAGAGATATAGATAGATGAATAGTGAAAAATGTTACTAGTAATAGGTAAAGGAAGAGGTGATGGAGAAATATAAGATATGATGGTTTAGAGTAGTGGGTCCTAACCTTTTTCCGCTCATGTCCCTTTTCTCAGAATACCACAACACTTGCGACCCCCTACCTCTGTATTAGCCTGTTAGTTTCACAGTCATTCAGCGGTCCCTTTTGTGAGAAGTGAAAACGTGAAACAACAAAACTGTTTATTTAAAGTTTATTAAAGCAAGCTCATATTTTCACTTGCTGACACCTATATTAAACCAAGCTAATATTTTTACTTGCTGAAACCCATATTAAATCAAGCTCATATTTTTACTTGCTGACACCCATCATTTCATCAACTCTCCAATCTAGCTGGTGGGATGGTTGGCTTGCATCTGAGAAGAGAGTCTTGATATGCTTGACTGAGTGTTTGTGAGATCCAGTCTCATGTCATCCTCCACATCCAGTGTGTTTCTGCTCTTCATTTTGATTTGGACAAAATGTTATAATGACGGTATTATTTATTTTATGAGATACATAGAATTCTACACACCATGTACCTTCTCCTCTGTCACCCTAACTTAGGACTTAGAGTGCCCTTGACTCTCTATTTCTCCCAAGACTGTGACGTGTGTATGAAAAATATCCATGTTCTGTCAAGGCTTCGCTACCCCCCTAGCAACCCTTCGCAACCCCTTAGGGGGTCGCAACCCTCAGGTTATGAACCCTTGGTTTAGAGGATGAATTATAGTAAAGTATAGTTTCCATAAAGTTTTAACCTTTACTACTACTGGTTGGTAGACACAGAAGAATGGATATTTGATATGAAAGATGTCCTAATGATGTAAATGTCTACTTTTCAGGAGGACTGAAGTTTTATTACTCTGTTGCTGTGGTACACAAAGGCAATTTAACATCAGTTAAGAGCTTGGATGATCTGGCAGGGACTGTTGCATGCTTTCCATCTGTTGCATCTATGGGTGGCTGGGTTATGCCCATGGCCAAGGTTAGTGGTTTTCCTATTCTTGGTAATCAGTTACCGTGGTTTTGTGTTTTCTTTTTTGTTGGAGGCTCCTGTCATGGACCAAAGTCCACATCAAGGCTGGGGCTTAAATGGCATTTGGAGAGGTTAATTCAGGGGAAAGAGATGAGACAAAGAAAAATATTTGATAATTTTGGAGGAAGTGAAAGAACTAGTCTTTTAAAAGGTGCCAGGTCATAGTATTGGGAAAACATGAGAAGCTAGAGAGTTCCAAAACTTCAAGGTGTAGGGAAGGAAACAGTTATGAAAATGGTCCATCCTTGAGTTCCCATTAGCCACACAGTAATTGTGATGCAGCAGCTTGCTGAGTATTGCATGGTCTAGCTTGTGGTGGGGACACACAAGCAGCTAGCTCTTGAAAGTGAAAACCAAAGTAATACCTATATAAGAGGGAAAGGACTCCATACAAGTACGAATCAATCCCTTGAAAAGCAGAACAGCTTTTTGGAAGAAAACAAATTTCAACATCTAAATAGGACTTCCAGTTACTTAGAGGCAGACTTATATATTTCCATTATATATGATGTTGAAAATAGAGTGGATGTTATAGTAATACCAAGTATGTTTATTGAGTTAAGAGATGGGATTACAGAACTAGAGTGGATGTTATAGTAATACCTAGAATGTTTATTTGAGTTCAGAGGTGGGATTACAGAACTGTTGAAGGAGGGAAGTTGCGAGGAATCTTCAATAGAGAGATGGGCAGAAACTGGATCTGGGAGGCATTAAACCTTACCAGATTTCATCTTCCATGCTGAGATATCCTCTCCAGGTTGTGTTGAGGTGAGATGCAGATTGAATGAGAGAAGGAGCAGAATTGAAGGACATAGAGGAATGAAGTGGTGAGTAGGTAGTCTATGAGTGCATTTGGTTATTTTTAAAAGAAAGATCATTGGTAAAAAGGAAGCTTGATCTGAGGGAGCAAAGAGAAGGAGGGAAGCTAAAAGAGGGGAGCATAGAGATGAGACTCTGATGCTACACCATCAGAAGCTTTGGATATATCAAGGGTAATGATGCAGTAATTCCCAAAATCCTTCAGGGGTGATGACCAGACATTAGTTAGGTAGGAAAGAATATCATCAATGGATATTGCTTTTTGGAAACCATAGTGGTGATCATAGAGAAGAACGTGAGATTTAAGATGTCTGAAGATATGGGGGTTGAGGAGGGATTCAAAGACTTTGGAAATGGTAGATTTCAAAGCAACAAGCTTATAATTGCAGGGATTGAGAATGGTCACCCTGAGATAGGATGACCAATGCATGTTTCTAAGAAAAAAAGTCTTGGTTTTTGAACAGAAATTGAACAGACAAGCAAGCGCAGGTGCAAGTTCAGAGGCACACTCCTGCAGCTCCTAAACGTAAATATTAGCACCTCAGCAAAGCTGGCTGGAATAGCTTATGAACATTCTTTTCAGATAGAAGTTTATTCTCACTTTTCTGAAACATATATGCTCTTTGTCAACCTTTCTTTACTTGTTCTTTCTATATGTCCAGAACAGTTCAGTACACCCTCTTTAGCTCTTTCAACCATACTTTGAATTACCACACCTCTTTATTACCCTTTCATTATGTACTTCATCAAACCACCTCTCACCAACTATTGTCCTCAAACACTCCATTTCCAGCACATTCACCTTCCTCTGCACAGCCTTATATATAGCCCATCCCTTGCATTATATAATGTTTGGGTTATATTACCTTCAAACATTCCCATTTTCACTCTCTCACATTCTTTAGCACTCCCAGAATGTTTGCCATCTCATTATCCCTATGACTCATATCCACTTCCATGGTTCCATTTGTTGGCATGTCCAGTCCCAGGTATTTGAAACTCGTCACTCCCTCCAATTTTTCTCTATTCATACTCATAGTTCAACTAATGTGTCCCTCAACCTTGCTAAACCTGTTGACCTTGGTTTTACTCACATTTATTCTCAGCTTCCTCCTTTCTTTCACTCTTCCAAACTCAGTTACCAGCTTCTGCAGTTTCTCACTCAAATCTGCCACCAATGTTGCATCATCAGCAGACAACACCTGACTCACTTCTCAAGCCCTCTCATCCCCAGCAGAGTGCACTCTCGCCCCCTTTTCCAAGACTGCCACATATTCTTCACTCACTACTCCATTCATAAACAAATTAAATGACCATTGTGACATCACACACCACTGTCTCAGACCAACCTTCACTTTGAACTGTTGTTTGTCTTCTCATCCTACTTGTACTTATGCCATTTACCCTTGATAAAAACTTCTCACTACTTCTAGCTTCTTTCCTCCCTCACAATATATTCTTAAGATCTTCCACAAGTCATATTTATCAAATCTGACTTATGCTTTCCCCAGATAAACAAAGGCCGAAGAGGGAATAATTGCTAGCATGTGTGAGAGGTGCTTGAGGCGAACAAAGTAGAGAGGGTATTTGGTGGTTGGGTGAAGAAGTAAAGTTGTCAGTGAAAGGGAAAAAGTCATTTGGGCAGTACTTAAAGGGAAGGAGTGCAAATGATTGGGGGATTTGTAAGAGAAAGTGGCTGAAAGTTAAGAGGAGTATGCAGGGATTGAAAAAACACAATTGTTTTATTCCCTACACCTTGAAGCTTTGAAACTTTCTACCCTCTCATGTCTTTCTCAGTTACACTGTCCTGGCACATTTTAAAAGACAGGCTTTTCATTTTCTCCAAACTTTGTAAATATATATATCCCTTGTCTTCTTTTTTCATATTCATTACCATCTACATTTCAATATAGGCCCAGCTTTGATGTGGACTTCAGTGACTGGAGCCTCCAACCTATCATTATACTTACATGCATACATACATATACATATCAACATATACACATGTACATACATATACATTTTTTTTTTTTTTTTTTTTTACTTTGTCGCTGTCTCCCGCGTTTGCGAGGTAGTGCAAGGAAACAGACGAAAGAAATGGCCCAACCCCCCCCATACACATGTATATACATACGTCCACACACGCAAATATACATACCTACACAGCTTTCCATGGTTTACCCCAGACGCTTCACATGCCTTGATTCAATCCACTGACAGCACGTCAACCCCGGTATACCACATCGCTCCAATTCACTCTATTCCTTGCCCTCCTTTCACCCTCCTGCATGTTCAGGCCCCGATCACACAAAATCTTTTTCACTCCATCTTTCCACCTCCAATTTGGTCTCCCTCTTCTCCTGGCTCCCTCCACCTCCGACACATATATCCTCTTGGTCAATCTTTCCTCACTCATCCTCTCCATGTGCCGAAACCACTTCAAAACACCCTCTTCTGCTCTCTCAACCACGCTCTTTTTATTTCCACACATCTCTCTTACCCTTACGTTACTCACTCGATCAAACCACCTCACACCACACATTGTCCTCAAACATCTCATTTCCAGCACATCCATCCTCCTTGCACAACTCTATCCATAGCCCACGCCTCGCAACCATACAACATTGTTGGAACCACTATTCCTTCAAACATACCCATTTTTGCTTTCCGAGATAATGTTCTCGACTTCCACACATTCTTCAAGGCCCCCAGAATTTTCGCCCCCTCCCCCACCCTATGATCCACTTCCGCTTCCATTGGTCCATCCGCTGCCAGATCCACTCCCAGATATCTAAAACACTTCACTTCCTCCAGTTTTTCTCCATTCAAACTCACCTCCCAATTGACTTGACCCTCAACCCTACTGTACCTAATAACCTTGCTCTTATTCACATTTACTCTTAACTTTCTTCTTCCACACACTTTACCAAACTCAGTCACCAGCTTCTGCAGTTTCTCACATGAATCAGCCACCAGCGCTGTATCATCAGCGTACAACAACTGACTCACTTCCCAAGCTCTCTCATCCCCAACAGACTTCATACTTGCCCCTCTTTCCAAAACTCTTGCATTTACCTCCCTAACAACCCCATCCATAAACAAATTAAACAACCATGGAGACATCACACACCCCTGCCGCAAACCTACATTCACTGAGAACCAATCACTTTCCTCTCTTCCTACACGTACACATGCCTTACATCCTCGATAAAAACTTTTCACTGCTTCTAACAACTTTCCTCCCACACCATATATTCTTAATACCTTCCACAGAGCATCTCTATCAACTCTATCATATGCCTTCTCCAGATCCATAAATGCTACATACAAATCCATTTGCTTTTCTAAGTATTTCTCACATACATTCTTCAAAGCAAACACCTGATCCACACATCCTCTACCACTTCTGAAACCACACTGCTCTTCCCCAATCTGATGCTCTGTACATGCCTTCACCCTCTCACTCAATACCCTCCCATATAATTTACCAGGAATACTCAACAAACTTATACCTCTGTAATTTGAGCACTCACTCTTATCCCCTTTGCCTTTGTACAATATATATATATATATATATGGTAAGGTTATTTAATATATGTATGACTCATGGTGAGGTGCCTGAGGATTGGCGGAATGCGTGCATAGTGCCATTGTACAAAGGCAAAGGGGATAAGAGTGAGTGCTCAAATTACAGAGGTATAAGTTTGTTGAGTATTCCTGGTAAATTATATGGGAGGGTATTGATTGAGAGGGTGAAGGCATGTACAGAGCATCAGATTGGGGAAGAGCAGTGTGGTTTCAGAAGTGGTAGAGGATGCATGGATCAGGTGTTTGCTTTGAAGAATGTATGTGAGAAATACTTAGAAAAGCAAATGGATTTGTATGTAGCATTTATGGATCTGGAGAAGGCATATGATAGAGTTGATAGAGATGCTCTGTGGAAGGTATTAAGAATATATGGTGTGGGAGGAAAGTTGTTAGAAGCAGTGAAATGTTTTTATCGAGGATGTAAGGCATGTGTACGTGTAGGAAGAGAGGAAAGTGATTGGTTCTCAGTGAATGTAGGTTTGCGGCAGGGGTGTGTGATGTCTCTATGGTTGTTTAATTTGTTTATGCATGGGGTTGTTAGGGAGGTAAATGCAAGAGTTTTGGAAAGAGGGGCAAGTATGAAGTCTGTTGGGGATGAGAGAGCTTGGGAAGTGAGTCAGTTGTTGTTCGCTGATGATACAGCGCTGGTGGCTGATTCATGTGAGGAACTGCAGAAGCTGGTGACTGAGTTTGGTAAAGTGTGTGGAAGAAGAAAGTTAAGAGTAAATGTGAATAAGAGCAAGGTTATTAGGTACAGTAGGGTTGAGGGTCAAGTCAATTGGGAGGTGAGTTTGAATGGAGAAAAACTGGAGGAAGTGAAGTGTTTTAGATATCTGGGAGTGGATCTGGCAGCGGATGGAACCATGGAAGCGGAAGTGGATCATAGGGTGGGGGAGGGGGCGAAAATTCTGGGAGCCTTGAAGAATGTGTGGAAGTCGAGAACATTATCTCGGAAAGCAAAAATGGGTATGTTTGAAGGAATAGTGGTTCCAACAATGTTGTATGGTTGCGAGGGGTGGGCTATGGATAGAGTTGTGCGCAGGAGGATGGATGTGCTGGAAATGAGATGTTTGAGGACAATGTGTGGTGTGAGGTGGTTTGATCGAGTGAGTAACGTAAGGGTAAGAGAGATGTGTGGAAATAAAAAGAGCGTGGTTGAGAGAGCAGAAGAGGGTGTTTTGAAGTGGTTTCGGCACATGGAGAGAATGAGTGAGGAAAGATTGACCAAGAGGATATATGTGTCGGAGGTGGAGGGAATGAGGAGAAGAGGGAGACCAAATTGGAGGTGGAAAGATGGAGTGAAAAAGATTTTGTGTGATCGGGGCCTGAATATGTAGGAGGGTGAAAGGAGGGCAAGGAATAGAGTGAATTGGAGCGATGTGGTATACCGGGGTTGACGTGCTGTAAGTGGATTGAATCAAGGCATGTGAAGCGTCTGGGGTAAACCATGGAAAGCTGTGTAGGTATGTATATTTGCGTGTGTGGATGTATGTATATACATGTGTATGGGGGGGGGTTGGGCCATTTCTTTCGTCTGTTTCCTTGCGCTACCTCGCAAATGCGGGAGACAGCGACAAAGTATAATAAAATATAATATATATCATTATCTTGTGGAGGCTAAGGTGAAGATTTGTATGGGTTTTCAGAAAAGAAGAGTGAATGTTGGGGTGAAGAGGGTGGTGAGAGTAAGTGAGCTTGAGAAGGAGACCAGTGTGAGGAAGTACCAGGAGAGACTGAGTACAGAATGGAAAAAGGTGAGAACAATGGAAGCAAGGGGAGTGGGGGAGGAATGGGATGTATTTAGGGAATCAGTGATGGATTGCGCAAAAGATGCTTGTGGCATGAGAAGAGTGGGAGGTGGGTTGATTAGAAAGGGTAGTGAGTGGTGGGATGAAGAAGTAAGAGTATTAGTGAAAGAGAAGAGAGAGGCATTTGGATGATTTTTGCAGGGAAAAAATGCAATTGAGTGGGAGATGTATAAAAGAAAGAGACAGGAGGTCAAGAGTATCATTAAATTTTAGGGAGAATAAAAAGATGTTCTGGAAGGAGGTAAATAAAGTGCGTAAGACAAGGGAGCAAATGGGAACTTCAGTGAAGGGCGCAAATGGGGAGGTGATAACAAGTAGTGGTGATGTGAGAAGGAGATGGAGTGAGTATTTTGAAGGTTTGTTGAATGTGTTTGATGATAGAGTGGCAGATATAGGGTGTTTTGGTCGAGGTGGTGTGCAAAGTGAGAGGGTTAGGGAAAATGATTTGGTAAACAGAGAAGAGGTAGTGAAAGCTTTGCGGAAGATGAAAGCCGGCAAGGCAGCAGGTTTGGATGGTATTGCAGTGGAATCTATTAAAAAAGGGGGTGACTGTATTGTTGACTGGTTGGTAAGGTTATTTAATGTATGTATGACTCATGGTGAGGTGCCTGAGGATTGGCGGAATGCGTGCATAGTGCCATTGTACAAAGGCAAAGGGGATAAGAGTGAGTGCTCAAATTACAGAGGTATAAGTTTGTTGAGTATTCCTGGTAAATTATATGGGAGGGTATTGATTGAGAGGGTGAAGGCATGTACAGAGCATCAGATTGGGGAAGAGCAGTGTGGTTTCAGAAGTGGTAGAGGATGTGTGGATCAGGTGTTTGCTTTGAAGAATGTATGTGAGAAATACTTAGAAAAGCAAATGGATTTGTATGTAGCATTTATGGATCTGGAGAAGGCATACGATAGAGTTGATAGAGATGCTCTGTGGAAGGTATTAAGAATATATGGTGTGGGAGGAAAGTTGTTAGAAGCAGTGAAAAGTTTTTATCGAGGATGTAAGGCATGTGTACGTGTAGGAAGAGAGGAAAGTGATTGGTTTCAGTGAATGTAGGTTTGCGGCAGGGGTGTGTGATGTCTCCATGGTTGTTTAATTTGTTTATGGATGGGGTTGTTAGGGAGGAAAAAGCAAGAGTTTTGGAAAGAGGGGCAAGTATGAAGTCTGTTGGGGATGAGAGAGCTTGGGAAGTGAGTCAGTTGTTGTTCGCTGATGATACAGCACTGGTGGCTGATTCATGTGAGAAACTGCAGAAGCTGGTGACTGAGTTTGGTAAAGTGTGTGGAAGAAGAAAGTTAAGAGTAAATGTGAATAAGAGCAAGGTTATTAGGTACAGTAGGGTTGAGGGTCAAGTCAATTGGGAGGTGAGTTTGAATGGAGAAAAACTGGAGGAAGTGAAGTGTTTTAGATATCTGGGAGTGGATCTGGCAGTGGATGGAACCATGGAAGCGGAAGTGGATCATAGGGTGGGGGAGGGGGCGAAAATTCTGGGGGCCTTGAAGAATGTGTGGAAGTCGAGAACATTATCTCGGAAAGCAAAAATGGGTATGTTTGAAGGAATAGTGGTTCCAACAATGTTGTATGGTTGCGAGGTGTGGGCTATGGATAGAGTTGTGCGCAGGAGGATGGATGTGCTGGAAATGAGATGTTTGAGGACAATGTGTGGTGTGAGGTGGTTTGATAGAGTGAGTAACGTAAGGGTAAGAGAGATGTGTGGAAATAAAAAGAGCGTGGTTGAGAGAGCAGAAGAGGGTGTTTTGAAGTGGTTTGGGCACATGGAGAGGATGAGTGAGGAAAGATTGACCAAGAGGATATATGTGTCGGAGGTGGAGGGAACAAGGAGAAGAGGGAGACCAAATTGGAGGTGGAAAGATGGAGTGAAAAAGATTTTGTGTGATTGGGGCCTGAACATGCAGGAGGGTGAAAGGAGGGCAAGGAATAGAGTGAATTGGAGCGATGTGGTATACCGGGGTTGACGTGCTGTCAGTGGATTGAATCAAGGCATGTGAAGCGTCTGGGGTAAACCATGGAAAGCTGTGTAGGTATGTATATTTGCGTGTGTGGACGTATGTATATACATGTGTATGGGGGGGTTGGGCCATTTCTTTCGTCTGTTTCCTTGCGCTACCTCGCAAACGCGGGAGACAGCGACAAAGTATAATAATAATAATGATAATGATATATATGTATATATATTTATTATATTTTTAAGTCAGGGGTTAGTGAGAGGACTAGAGCAAGGGAAGGAGTAGCACTACTCCTGAAACAGGAGTGTTGGGAGTATGTGATAGAGTGTAAGAAAGTAAACTCTCGATTGATATGGGTGAAACTGAAAGTGGATGGAGAGAGATGGGTGATTATTGGTGCATATGCATATGTGCTGAAAAAAGGCTGGTGATTGGGAATACCTGGTTTAATAAGAGAGATATACATAAGTTTTGTTGAGTGTGTTTGATGATAGAGTGGCAGATATAGGGTGTTTTGGTTGAGGTGGCGTGCAAAGTGAGATGGTTAGGGAAAATGATTTGGTAATCGGAGAAGAGGTGGTAAAAGCATTGCGGAAGATGAAATTCGGCAAGGCAGCGGGTTTGGATGCTATTGCAGTGGAATATATTAAAAAAGGGGGTGACTGTATCGTTGACTGGTTGGTAAGGATATTTAGTGTATGTGTAACTCATGGTGAGGTGCCTGAGGATTGGCGGAATGCTTGCATAGTGCCATTGTTAGTATAAAGGCAAAGGGGATAAAAGTGAGTGCTCAAATTACAGAGGTATAAGTTTGTTGAGTATTCCTGGTAATTTATATGGGAGGGTATTGATTGAGAGGGTGAAGGCATGTACAGAGCATCAGATTGGAGAAGAGCAGTGTGGTTCCAGAAGTGGTAGAGGATGTGTGGATCAGGTGTTTGCTTTGAAGAATGTATGTGAGAAATACTTAGAAAAGCAAATGGATTTGTGTGCAGCATTTATGGATCTGGAGAAGGCATATGATAGAGTTGATAGAGATGCCCTGTGGAAGGTATTAAGAATATATGGTGTGGGAGGCAAGTTGTTAGAAGCAGTGAAAAGTTTTTATCGAGGATGTAAGGCATGTGTACGTGTAGGAAGAGAGGAAAGTGATTGGTTCTCAGTGAATGTAGGTTTGCGGCAGGGGTGTGTGATGTCACCATGGTTGTTTAATTTGTTTATGGATGGGGTTGTTAGGGAGGTGAATGCAAGAGTTTTTGAAAGAGGGGCAAGTATGCCGTCTGTTGTGGATGAGAGAGCTTGGGAAGTGAGTCAGTTGTTGTTCGCTGATGATACAGCCCTGGTGGCTGATTCATGTAAGAAACTGCAGAAGCTGGTGACTAAGTTTGGTAAAGTGTGTGAAAGAAGAAAGTTAAGAGTAAATGTGAATAAGAGCAAGGTTATTAGGTACAATAGGGTTGAGGGTCAAGTCAATTGGGAGGTAAGTTTGAATGGAGAAAAGCTGGAGGAATTAAAGTGTTTTAGATATCTGGGAGTGGACTGGCAGCGGATGGAACCATGGAAGTGGAAGTGAATCATAGTGTGGGGGAGGGGATGAAAATTCTGGGAGCCTTGAAGAATGTTTGGAAGTCGAGAACATTATCTCAGAAAGCAAAAATGGGTATGTTTGAAGGAATAGTGGTTCCAACAATGTTGTATGGTTGCGAGGAGTGGGCTATGGATAGAGTTGTGCGCAGGAGGGTGGATGTGCTGGAAATGAGATGTTTGAGGACAATATGTGGTGTGAGGTGGTTTTATCGAGTAAGTAATGTAAGGGTGAGAGAGATGTGTGGAAATAAAAAGAGCATGGTTGAGAGAGCAGAAGAGGGTGTTTTGAAATGGTTTGGTCACATGGAGAGAATGAGTGGGGAAAGATTGACCAAGAGGATATATGTGTCAAAGGTGGAGGGAACGAGGAGAAGAGGGAGACCAAATTGGAGGTGGAAAGATGGAGTGAAAAAGATTTTGAGTGATCGGGGCCTGAACATGCAGGAGGGTGAAAGGCGTGCAAGGAATAGAGTGAATTGGAACGATATGGTATACCGGGGTTGACGTGCTGTCAATGGATTGAACCAGGGCATGTGAAGCTTCTGGGGTAAACCATGCAAAGTGTGTGTGGCCTGGATGTGGAAAGGGAGCTGTGGTTTCGGTGCATTATTACATGACAGCTAGAGAGTGAGTGTGAACGAATGGGTCCTTTGGGTTTTTTTCCTAGTGCTACCTCGCACACATGAGGGGGGAGGGGGTTGTTATTCCATGTGTGGTGAAGTGGCGATTGGAAGAAATAAAGGCAGACAGTATGAATTATGTACATGTGTATATATGTATATGTCTGTTTGTGTATATATATGTGTACATTGAGATGTATTGGTATGTATATTGTGCGTGTGTGGACATGTATGTATATACATGTGTATGTGGGCGGGTTGGGCCATTCTTTCGTCTGTTTCCTTGTGCTACCTTGCTAACACGGGAAACAGCGACAAAGCAAAATAAAATAAAATAAAATACATAAGTATACGTATGTAAGTAGGAGAGATGGCCAGAGAGCGTTATTGGATTACGTGTTAATTGATAGGCGTGCGAAAGAGAGACTTTTGGATCTACAAGCTCTTCACCATTTACATTTACAACACTGAACAGCCCATGTATACCATTTATTCCCTCAACTGCCACATTACTCACCTTTGCATTCAAATCACCCATCACTATAACCTGGTCTCTTTTATCAAAACCACTAACACACTCATTCAGCTGATCCCAAAACACTTGCCTTTTATGATCTTTCTAATCATACCCAGGTGCATATGTACCAATAATCACCCATCTCTTTCCATCCACTTTCAGTTTTACCCATATTAATCTAGAGTTTACTTTCTGACACTCTATCACATACTCCTACTACTCCTGTTTCAGGAGTAGTGCTACTCTTTCCCTTGCTCTTGTCCTCTCACTAATCCCTGACTTTGCTCCCAAGACATTCCCAAACCACTCCTCCCCTTTACCCTTGAGCTTTGTTTCACTCAGAGCCAAAACATCCAGGTTCCTCTCCTCAAACATACTACCTATCTATCCATTTATCTCATCTTGGTTACATCCACACACATTTAGACACCTCCTTCTGAGCCTTTGAGATAGGATGAGCACTCCCCGCATGACTCCTTCTTCTGTTTCCCCTTTCTGAAAGTTAAAATACAAGGAGGGAAGTGTTTCCAGCCCCCCGCTCCCGTCCCCTTTAATTGCCTTCTACGACACGCGAGGAATGTGTGGGAAGTATTCTTTCTCCCCTATCCCCAGGGATAAATTTTTCTAATTTTTTTACTTTTTTAATTCTTTGAATTAATATTATTTATTGTGTTATAACTGCCCAGTCCGTTGAATCCAAAATTTATTATATCGGGGTCCATTAAATCGAGGGCTTGCTGTACTATTAAATCACTTAACACTCCCTTTTAGATATCATACTGCATTAAAGATGGAAAATGTAGATACTTTGGGAATTTTATTTCCATAGAACTCCTTCATCTAACTGGGAACATTGCATTTCTAATGGGAATGTGATGAACTGTGTTTTTCATTGTAATTTAATTGATCATTATATGTTTTTCAGCTGATCAGGTCAGGAGCCATGAAGATTGTCGACTGTAACAATCATGTTAAATCAGCATCTGAGTTTTTTAGTGGTGGCTGTGCTGTGAATATCCTCTCTGACAAATACAACCCACTGGGTGAGTATTGTCATAATTATGATAATTACCTAGCTCAACACTGTTGTCTCACTCAAGGTAGGGAAGAACTTTAAAAATCCAAACCAACTTTTCATAGACTTGCATGTGTTTTCAGCTGCTAGGGAACAAGTTGAATACCCTTGTCCTTATATTATACTACTGATCCAAGATTTTTTAGTTGTATTTTTTTCCTCAAACGCCATTTCCCACATCAACAAGGTAGTGCCAAGAACATATGAAGAAAGGGTGCATCTGCTCACATCCATTCTCTGTTTGTCATGTGTAATGCACTGAAATCACAGCTCCTATTCACAACCAGGCCCCATGGACCTTTCCATGGTTTACCCTGGATGCTTCTCATGCCCATTTGCAGTAGAAACACAATGAAGTTATGAAAATCTTTCCACCATCTGCATTTGTGTCATATGTAATATACAGAGAATATCATGCATGCACTGCTGTACTAGAAAATCAGGAAAAATTCTGTGATTGTGCAGTAGATATCTACATAGTGAATTGATTTAGTGTAGAGGTCATTATGAAAATGATAATTATAGGGTGATATGGTTTTCAATATTAGTTTTATCTTGTAATACATATCAAATATGGTTAGATTTCCAAATTTTGATATGTATGCTTTCTTCTCTTTCAAAGGTGACAACAACCAAATTCTTTGTAGTGCCTGTGGTAGTGACCTCCCAGGTCAGCACTGCACAAGCCAGGACCTGTATGCTGGCCATCGAGGGGCTTTCAGTTGTCTACTTGATAAGGGTCAAATAGCCTTTGTCAAGCACACTACAGTCAGGAAGGCACTGGAGGAAAAGAATGTAGCCTATACGTAAGTTTTTCACATCATAGTTGCTTTGATAGGGTAGCATTTTTACTCTTGATAGGTTCCTATCTTACCTTGATATCTCTGTGGAACTTATTCAGTTTGACAAATTAACCCAATGGCATTGGTATGATGTAGAGAAATGTTTTTATGCTAAGAGTGGCAAATACATTGAACAAACTAAATGAAGACATAAAATTTACATTATACTGGAAAAAATGATAACTGGAAAAGCTATAAAACAGTAAAAATAAAGTCAGGGATAGAGTTTCACTCTGTTTATCACTCCCTCCCCAGACTACACAAATAGGTAATGACAAACACAAAAATCTGGAAATACAAAGGTGCAAATTGTACTAGCATGAGAATTTCTATTCTACTTTCCTCCTAAATGTGACATCAATATACACTGGAAAAAAATCTTCAGTACAATAAGATCATTGTTATCAATGTTCCATCACAGTAAAATTACATTAGCACCACTCTGAATAACAGTACAATGTCAAAATGACAGTAAACACTTTGTTATTTTTAGGAAAGTTTTTCTATTGTAAGAAAACTAATACCACATCCCAGATTTTAGTAATCTGGGATGTGGTATTAGTTTTCTCATAATAGAAAAACTTTCCTAAAAATAACAAAGTGTTTACTGACATTTTGACATTGTACTGTTATTCAGAGTGGTGCTAATGTAATTTTACTGTGATGGAACATTGATAACAATGATCTTATTGTACTGAAGATTTTTTTCCAGTGCATATTGATGTCACATTTAGGAGGAAAGTAGAATAGAAATTCTCATGCTAGTACAATTTGCACCTTTGTATTTCCAGATTTTTGTGTCTGTCATTACCTATTTGTGTAGTCTGGGGAGGGAGTGATAAACAGAGTGAAACTCTATCCCTGACTTTATTTTTACTGTTTTATAGCTTTTCCAGTTATCATTTTTTCCAGTATAATGTAAATTTTATGTCTTCATTTAGTTTGTTCAATGTATTTGCCACTCTTAGCATAAAAACATTTCTCTACATTTCTTTTTTATTATCATACTTTGTCGCTGTCTCCTGCGTTAGTGAGGTAGTGCAAGGAAACAGACGAAAGAATGGCCCAACCCACTCACATACTCATGTACAGACATACACATCCACGCACGCACATGTACATACCTATACATTTCAACGTACTCATACATATACATACACAGACATATACATATATACACATGTACATAATTCATACTTACTGCCTTTACTCATTCCCGTCGCCACCCCGCCTCACATGAAATGACAACCCCCTCCCCCCCTTGTGCGCGCGAGGTAGCGCTAGGAAAAGACAACAAAGGCCACGCTCGTTTACACTCAGTCTCTATCTGTCATGTATAATGCACCGAAGCCACAGCTTCCTATCATCCAGGCCCCACAAAACTTTTCATGGTTTACCCCAGACACCTCACATGCCCTGATTCAATCCACTGACAGCACATTGACCCTGGTATACCACATCGTTCCAATTCACTCTATTCCTTGCACACCTTTCACCCTCCTTCATGTTCAGGCCTCGATTGCTCAAAATCTTTTTCACTCCATCTTTCCACCTTTAATTTGGTCTCCCACTTCTAGTTTCCTCCACCTCTGACTCATATATCCTCCTTTTCAATCACTCCTCACTCATTCTCTCCTTATGACCAAATCATTTCAAAACACCTTCTTCTGCTCTCTCAACCACACTCTTTTTATTACCACGCATCTCTCTTACCCTTTCATTACTTACTCAATCAAACCACCTCACACCACATATTGTCCTCGAGCATTTCATTTCCAGCATATCCACCCTCCTCTGCATAACTCTATCTATTGCCCATGCCTTGCAACCATTTAACATTGTTGGAACCACTTTTCCTTCAAAATTACCCATTTTTGCTTTCTGAGATAATGTTCTCACCTTTTACACATTTTTCAATGCTCCCAGAACTTTTGCCCCCACCCCCACCCTGTGACTCACTTCCACTTCCATGGTTCCATCTCCTGCCAAATCCACTCCCAGATATCTAAAACACTTCACTTTCTCCAGTTTTTCTTCATTCAAACTTACCTCCCAATTGACTTGTCCCTCAACCCTACTGTACCTAATAACCTTGCTCTTATTCACATTTACTCTCAGCTTTCTTCTTTCACACTTTTTACCAAACTCAGTTACCAGCTTCTGCAGTTTCTCACTCGAATCAGCCACTAGCGCTGTATCATCAGCGAACAACAACTGACTCACTTCCCAAGCTCTCTCATCATCAACATACTGCATACTTGCCCCTCTCTCCAAAACTCTTGCATTCACTCCTTAACAAGCATTCACCTCCCTAACAACCCCATCCATAAACAAATTAAACAACCATGGAGACATCACACACCCCTGCCGCAAACTGATATTCACTGAGAACCAATCACTTTCCTCTCTTCCTACTCATAGACATGCCTTACATCCTCAGTAAAAAACTTTTTACTGCCTGTAAAAATTTGCCTCCCACACCATATATTCTTAATACCTTCCAGAGAGCATCTATATCAACTCTATCATATGCCTTCTCCAGATCCATAGATGTTACATACAAATCCATTTGCTTTTCTAAGTATTTCTCGCATACATTCTTCAAAGCAAACACCTGATCCACACATGCTCTTCCACTTCTCAAACCACACTGCTCTTCCCCAATCTGATGCTCTGTACATGCCTTCACCCTCTTAATCAATACCCTCCCATATAATTTCCGAGGAATACTCAACAAACTTATACCTCTGTAATTTGAGCACTCACCTTTATCCCCTTTGCCTTTGTACAATGGCACTATGCATGCATTCTGCCAATCCTCAGGCACCTCACCATGAGTCTTACATACATTAGATATCTTTACCAACCAGTCAACAACACATTCACCCCCTTTTTTAATAAATTCCTCTGCAAAACCATCGAAATACGCCGCCTTGCCTGCTTTCATCTTCTGCAAAGCTTTTACTACCTCTCTGTTTACCAAATAATTTTCCCTAACCCTCTCACTTCGCGCACCACCTTGACCAAAACACCCTATATCTGCCGCACTATCATTAAACATGTTCAACAAACCTTCAAAATAATCACTCCATCTCCTTCTCACATCACCACTACTTGTTATCACCTCCCCATTAGCCCCCGTCACTGATGTTCCCATTTGTTCTCTTGTCTTATGCACTTTATTTACCTCCTTCCAAGCATCTTTTTATTCACCCTAAAATTCAATGATACTCTCTCACCCCAACTCTCATTTGCCCTCTTTTTCATCTCTTGCACCTTTTTCTTGACCTCCTGCTTCTTTCTTTTATACATCTTTCAGTCATTTGCACTATTTCCCTGAAAAACTCATCCAAATGCCTCTCTCTTCTCTTTCACTAATAATCTCACTTCTTCATCCCACCACTCTCTACCCTTTCTAATCTGCCCACCTCCCACACTTCTCATGCTGCAAGCATCATTTGCGCAAGCCATCACTGCTTCCCTAAATACCTCCCATTCCAGCACCACTCCCCTTACATCCTTTGCTCTCACCTTTTTCCATTCTGCACTCAATCTCTCCTGGTACTTCCTCACACAAGTCTCCTTCCCAAGCTCACTTACTCTCACCACTGTCTTCACCCGAACATTCTCTCTTTTCTGAAAACCTCTACAAATCTTCACCTTCACCTCCACAAGATAATGATCAGACATCCCTCCAGTTGCACCTCTCAGCTCGTTAGCATCCAAAAGTCTCTCTTTTGCACGCCTATCAATTAATACGTAATCCAATAATGCTCTCTGGCCATCTCTCATACTTACATACATATACTTATGTATATCTCTCTTTTTAAACCAGGTATTCTCAATCACCAGTCCTTTTTCAGCACAAATCTACAAGCTCTTCACCATTTCCATATACAACATTGAACACCCCATGTACACCAATTATTCCATCAACTGCCACTTTACTCACCTTTGTATTGAAATCACCGATCACTAACCCTTTCTCGTGCATCAAAACTACCAACACACTCACCCAGCTGCTCCCAAAACACTTGCCTCTCAAGATCTTTCTTCTCATGCCCAGGTGCATATGCACCAATAATCACCCATCTCTTTCCATCCACTTTCAGTTTTACCCATATCAATCTAGAGTTTACTTTCTTACACTGTATCACATACTCCCACCACTCCTGTTTCAGTAGTGCTACTCCTTCCCTTGCTCTTGTCCTCTCACCAACCTCTGACTTTACTCCCAAGACATTCCCAAACCACTCTTCCCCTTTATCCTTGAGCTTTGTGTCACTCAGAGCCAAAACATCCAAGTTCCTTTCCTCAAACATACTACCTATCTCTCCTTTTTTCTCATCTTGGTTACATCCACTCACATTTGGACACCCCAATCTGAGCCTTCGAGGAGGATGAGCACTCCCTTTGTGACTCCTTCTTCTGTTTTCCCCTTTTAGAAAGTTAAAATACAAGGAGGGGAGGGTTTCTAGCCCCCTGCTCCCATCCCCTTTAGTCGCTTTCTACGACATGCGAGGAATGCGTGGGAAGTATTCTTTTTCCCCTATCCTTACTTATTCCTTGCTTATTTTGTTGTTTATTTTTTGATATCTGCAAGATGTTTATTTTTATGCAATCTGCAAAGATATTCAAGTATGATTCCAAACTTTCTGGCAAGTTGTTTTTATGGCTCATGAATAGCATTGGCTTCAAGGCCAAGCCCTGGAGTGTCCTACTGTTTGATTCAACTCACTTAGAAGAGGCACTTCTGATGTCTGTCTTCAGTAAGGTTCGTCAATATTCCAGTTGTTCCCAATCCTAGTATGATGGGATTCAAACATGCAATCTTGGGATCCCAGGAGTTTCCTGGTATCCAGTGTAAGTCTCAAGTAGTGAAGGAATACTTGAAAAATTAAATGTTTAGAAAGAAATCTAATTCAATCAGTATCAGTTGGTATATGAATTAAGAAATATGAAAACACAAACAGTTTTACAGTTGAATGTTATTGTGCGGTGGAAGGTAAGAGTGTGTGAGGGGGTGAAAGAAAATTTTTAAGGGCTATCACACAGTATGTATAGCTGTGAAGTAATTGCTATGATATGCACTGTGTAGGGTTGCCTTATATACCATTAGAGTTGGATTATCATGAAAGAGCAGGCTTCATGGAAAGACACATGAAAATCTCTCACAATAATTGGAATTTATGGCATTTAGGTGATTTTTGAGTGACATAATAGTGCAAATTGGATGAGATGAGAAATTGACTCAGTATTTATGTTATGATGTTCAAGGATGTTAGCATCCCCCTGTGGTTCAAATCCTTTACCATAGGTGCTATCTTTTTGTTCCTCTTTGCTGCACCTTTTATATTTGATTATGTATTTTCAAGGGCACTGATCAGACATGAGATGCATACTGTGATTTAGGTATAGTGTATGCAATAAGTTATCCCTGGGGATATAAGAGAAAGAATATTACCCATGTATCTGTTTCATAAAAGGTGACTGAAAGGAATAGAAGGCTGGAAATCCTTCTTTTTTATATTATTACATTCTAAATGTAGATTTAGAAATAGCAAGGTGAGGGTCTTTTCTGGAAGACTTAGTTCCTAATGCTACCCCACTGAGCTGGGAAAGACCAACTTGTGGTATAAAGCACTATATAGTTTTTTCTTTTTACATTGGAGGCTCGAGTCATGGACAATTCCACATCAAGGGCAGGCCTTAACTGAAATATAGAGAGGATTATGAATGGAAGGAAGAAGAAACAAGGGAAAGTATTTATGAATTTTGGAGGAATGAAAAACCTGTCTTTTGAAATATGCAAAGTCATAGTAATTGGGAAAGACATGAGAAGGTAGAGAGTTCCAGTGCTTTAAGGTGTACACAATAAATCAGTTTTAAAACATCCTACCATTGAGTTGCCAATGGCCACTCAGTAATCATGTGATGCAGCAGCTTGTTAAGCATTTTGTGGGCTATAATTGGTAGGGATACACAATCAGCTAGCAGTCAGGAACAAAAACCAAGGTAATACCTGTAGAGTAGGGAAAGCAAGTCAACTTTGTGGCATAGGGCAAGTGAGTTAACTTATGAGGTTATCCTGGGAGAGTTTATAAGTTGGACTGCTTTTGACTCAACTTTGTCAAGTAAGGGTGCAGAGCTTGAACCAACCCAGATATCAGAGCTGTACTCCATACAAGGATGGATCAGCCCTCTGTATAAATGGAGCCGTTATTCAGAAGAAGAAATTGACTTCTAAACAGGACTGTCATGAGATAGTAACAGACTAGTGACTAGTGAAGCTGTGCAAGCGTGAATGAATTTTTAGTCACTTTTGCAGTAAAATATGACACTTGTGTATTCATCAGAGTGGTTCAATGAAAATCATCTCCAGACACTATGAATTTGGCAGTATGGTTGCATTCATCATTTTTAGAGAGGAACTTATATTTTTGAGAGAATTTTTGCATATACATTTATAATGGAACATAGCTCTTATTCTCCACAACAGAGAAGATGACTTTGAACTTCTGTGTTTGGATGGTAGTCGAGCACCCTTATCTGAGCATGAGCAGTGTAACTGGGGAATGGTACCATCAAATGCTATAGTCACCACCTCTGCTAAAAGCCTAGAACAGCGAAGCTTGCTTCAGGAATTTCTCAAGGTGTGTTACTCTTCATTTTGTTGAAAAGTTTGGTTTTACATTCATAAAATTTGTGGTTTGATGTTATGAATGGCTGTGCATGTGTACGTGTGTGTGTGTATATATATTTCTTTTTTCTTTTTTTTTGCCGCTGTCTCCCGCGTTTGCGAGGTAGCGCAAGGAAACAGATGAAAGAAATAGCCCAACCCACCCCCATACACATGTATATACATGCGTCCACACATGCAAATATACATACCTACACAGCTTTCCATGGTTTACCCCAGACGCTTCACATGCCCTGATTCAATCCACTGACAACACGTCAACCCCGGTATACCACATTGATCCAATTCACTCTATTCCTTGCCCTCCTTTCACCCTCCTGCATGTTCAGGCCCCGATCACAAAATCTTTTTCACTCCATCTTTCCACCTCCAATTTGGTCTCCCACTTCTCCTCGTTCCCTCCACCTCCGACACATATATCCTCTTGGTCAATCTTTCCTCACTCATTCTCTCCATGTGCCCAAACCATTTCAAAACACCCTCTTCTGCTCTCTCAACCATGCTCCTTTTATTTCCACACATCTCTCTTACCCTTACGTTACTTACTCGATCAAACCACCTCACACCACACAGTGTCCTCAAACATCTCATTTCCAGCACATCCATCCTCCTGCGCACAACTCTATCCATAGCCCACGCCTCGCAACCATACAACATTGTTGGAACCACTATTCCTTCAAACATACCCATTTTTGCTCTCCGAGATAATGTTCTCGACTTCCACACATTCTTCAAGGCTCCCAGGATTTTCACCCCCTCCCCCACCCTATGATCCACTTCCGCTTCCATGGTTCCATCCGCTGCCAGATCCACCCCCAGATATCTAAAACACTTTACTTCCTCCAGTTTTTCTCCATTCAAACTTTACCTCCCAACTGACTTGACCCTCAACCCTACTGTACCTAATAACCTTGCTCTTATTCACATTTACTCTTAACTTTCTTCTTTCACACACTTTACCAAACTCATTCACCAGCTTCTGCAGTTTCTCACATGAATCAGCCACCAGCGCTGCATCATCAGCGAACAACAACTGACTCACTTCCCAAGCTCTCTCATCCACAACAGACTTCATACTTGCCCCTCTTTCCAAAACTCTTGCATTCACCTCCCTAACAACCCCATCCATAAACAAATTAAACAACCATGGAGACATGACACACCCCTGCCGCAAACCTACATTCACTGAGAACCAATCACTTTCCTCTCTTCCTACACGTACACATGCCTTACATCCTCGATAAAAACTTTTCACTGCTTCTAACAACTTGCCTCCCACACCATATTTTCTAAATACCTTCCACAGAGCATCTCTGTCATATCTATCATATGCCTTCTCCAGATCCATAAAAGCTACATACAAATCCATTTGCTTTTCTAAGTATTTCTCTCATACATTCTTCAAAGCAAACACCTGATCCACACATCCTCTACCACTTCTGAAACCACACTGCTCTTCCCCAATCTGATGCTCTGTACATGCCTTCACCCTCTCAATCAATACCCTCCCATATAATCTACCAGGAGTACTCAACAAACTTATACCTCTGTAATTTGAGCACTCAGTCTTATCCCCTTTGCCTTTGTACAATGGCACTATGCACGCATTCCGCCAATCCTCAGGCACCTCACCATGAGTCATACATACATTAAATAACCTTACCAACCAGTCAATAATACAGTCACCCCCTTTTTTAATAAATTCCACTGCAATACCATCCAAACCTGCTGCCTTGCTGGCTTTCATCTTCCGCATAGCTTTTACTACCTCTTCTCTGTTTACCAAATCATTTTCCCTAACCCTCTCACTTTGCACACCACCTCGACCAAAACACCCTATATCTGCCACTCTATCATCAAACACATTCAACAAACCTTCAAAATACTCACTCCATCTCCTTCTCACATCACCAGTACTTGTTATCACCTCCCCATTAGCGCCCTTCACTGAAGTTCCCATTTGCTCCCTTGTCTTACGCACTTTATTTACCACCTTCCAGAACATCTTTTTATTCTCCCTAAAATTTAATGATACTCTCTCACCCCAACTCTCATTTGCCCTCTTTTTCACCTCTTGCACCTTTCTCTTGACCTCCTGTCTCTTTCTTTTACACATCTCCCACTCAATTGCATTTTTTCCCTGCAAAAATCGTCCAAATGCCTCTCTCTTCTCTTTCACTAATAATCTTACTTCTTCATCCCACCACTCACTACCCTTTCTAATCAACCCACCTCCCACTCTTCTCATGCCACAAGCATCTTTTGCGCAATCCATCACTGATTCCCTAAGACATCCCATTCCTCCCCCACTCCCCTTACTTCCATTGTTCTCACCTTTTTCCATTTTGTACTCAGTCTTTCCTGGTACTTCCTCACACAAGTCTCCTTCCCAAGCTCTTTTATTTTCTTTTATAATTATAATTATTTTGTTATTGATACAGCGCTGGTGGCTGATTCATGTGAGAAACTGCAGAAGCTGGTGACTGAGTTTGGTAAAGTGTGTGAAAGAAGAAAGTTAAGAGTAAATGTGAATAAGAGCAAGGTTATTAGGTACAGTAGGGTTGAGGGTCAAGTCAATTGGGAGGTGAGTTTGAATGGAGAAAAACTGGAGGAAGTGAAGTGTTTTAGATATCTGGGAGTGGATCTGGCAGCGGATGGAACCATGGAAGCGGAAGTGGATCATAGGGTGGGGGAGGGGGCGAAAATTCTGGGAGCCTTGAAGAATGTGTGGAAGTCGAGAACATTATCTCGGAAAGCAAAAATGGGTATGTTTGAAGGAATAGTGGTTCCAACAATGTTGTATGGTTGCGAGGCGTGGGCTATGGATAGAGTTGTGCGCAGGAGGATGGATGTGCTGGAAATGAGATGTTTGAGGACAGTGTGTGGTGTGAGGTGGTTTGATCGAGTAAGTAACGTAAGGGTAAGAGAGATGTGTGGAAATAAAAAGAGCGTGGTTGAGAGAGCAGAAGAGGGTGTTTTGAAATGGTTTGGGCTCATGGAGAGAATGAGTGAGGAAAGATTGACCAAGAGGATATATGTGTCGGAGGTGGAGGGAACGAGGAGAAGAGGGAGACCAAATTGGAGGTGGAAAGATGGAGTGAAAAAGATTTTGTGTGATCGGGGCCTGAACATGCAGGAGGGTGAAAGGAGGGCAAGGAATAGAGTGAATTGGATCGATGTGGTATACCGGGGTTGACGTGCTGTCAGTGGATTGAATTAAGGCATGTGAAGCGTCTGGGGTAAACCATGGAAAGCTGTGTAGGTATGTATATTTGCGTGTGTGGACGTATGTATATACATGTGTATGGGGGTGGGTTGGGCCATTTCTTTCGTCTGTTTCCTTGCGCTACCTCGCGTACGTGGGAGACAGCGACAAAAAAAAAAAAAAAAAAATTATTATTATTATTATTATTATTATTATTATTATTGTTATTATTATTATTATCATTATTATTATACTTGATCGCTGTTTCCCGCATCATTGAGGTAGCAACAGGAAACAGACGAAGAATTGCCTATCCGCTCACATACACATATATATACTTAGACACCCATACACGCACATATCCATACATATACATACACAGACATATACATATATACACATGGACATATTCATACTTGCTTTCCTTCATTCATTCCTGTTGCTACCTCATCCCACAGGAGACAGAATCACTACCCCCTGCTTCAGGGAGGTAGTGCCAGAAAAATAGACAAAAAAGGCCATGTTTGTTCACACTCAGTCTCCAGCTGTCATGTGTAATGTACTGAAACCACAGCTCCCTCTCCACATCCAGTTCCCACAGACCTTTCCATGGTTTACCCCTGACATTTCACATGCCCTTGTTCAGTAAATTGACACCTTGTCAACCCCAGTATACCACATGGTTCCAGTTCACTCTATTCTTTGCACGCCTCTCACCCTCCTGTATGCTCAGGCCCCGATCGCTCAAAATCTTTTTCAGTCCATCCTTCCACCTCCAGTTTGGTCTACCACTTCTTGTTCCCTCCACTTCTGACACATATATCCTCTTTGTCAACCTTTCCTCACTCATTCTTTCCATATGTCCAAACCATTTCAGCACACCCTCTTCTGCTCTCTCAACAACACTCTTTTTATTTCCACACATCTCGCATACCCTTTCATTTATTACTTGACCAAACCACCTTACACCACATATTGTCCTCAAACATCTCATTTTCAACACATCCACCTTCCTCCGTACAACCCTTTCCATAGCCCATGCCTCTCACCCATATGATATTGTTGGAACTACTATTTCTTCAGACATACCCAATTTTGCCCTCTGAGATAACAGTCTCCCCTCCCACACATTCTTCATTGCTCCCAGAGCCTTCGCCCCCATCCTCCACACTGTCTTTTACATATATCCATACATGCACATACACGTACATTATTTTTTTATTATACTTAATCGCCATCTCCTGCATCGGTGAGGTAGCACAGGGAAACAGACAGGGAATGGCCCAACCCACCCACGTACACTTGTATACACATGAACACCCATTTATTTATATTTATTTATTCTTTGTCGCTGTCTCCCGCGTTAGCGAGGTAGTGCAAGGAAACAGATGAAAGAATGGCCCAACCTGCCCACATACACATGTATATACATACATGTCCACACACACGCATATTCATACCTATACATTTCACCATATACATATATATACATACACAGACATATACATATATACACATGTACATAATTCATCTTGCTGCCTTTATTCATTCCCATTGCTACCCCGCCATACGTGAAATGACCCCCTCCCCCTGCACGCGTGTGAAGTAGCGCCAGGAAAAAGACAATAAGGCCACATTCGTTCACACTCAGTCTCTAGCTGTCATGTATAATGCACCGAAACCACAGCTCCCTTTCCGCATCCAGGCCCCACAAAACTTTCCATAGTTTACCTCAGACGCCTCACATGCCCTGGTTCAGTCCATTGACAGCACGTCGATATGAACACCCATACATGCACATATGCATGATTATACATATGAGCGTATATATAACATATAAATACACAGACATATACATATTCGTACTTGCTGCCTTCATCCATTCCCGTCACCACCCCGCCACACATGAAATAACATCCTCCCCTCCCCCACCAGTGAGGTAGTGCCAAGAAAAGACAAAAAAAGGACATTCATTCACACTCAGTCTCTAGCTGTCATGTGTAATGTTCTGAAACCACAGCTCCTTTTCTACATCCAGGCCACACAAACCTTTCCATGGTTTACCTCAGACGCTTCACATGCCCTGGTTCAATCCATTGACAGAACGTCGATATGAACACCCATACATGCACATATGCATGATTATACATATGAGTGTATACATAACATAAAAATACACAGACATATACATATTTGTACTTGCTGCCTTCATCCATTCCCATCACCACCCCGCCACACATGAAATAACATCCTCCCCTCCCCCACCAGTGAGGTAGTGCCAAGAAAAGGCAAAAAAGGACATTCATTCACACTCAGTCTCTAGCTGTCATGTGTAATGTACTGAAACCACAGCTCCCTTTCTACTATCCAGGCCACACAAACCTTTCCATGGTTTACCTCAGACGTTTCACATGCCCTGGTTCAATCCATTGACAGAACGTCGATATGAACACCCACACATGCACATATGCATGATTATACATAGGAGCGTATACATAACGTATAAATACACAGACATATACATATTCGTACTTGCTGCCTTCATCCATTCCCATCACCACCTTGCCACACATGAAATAACATCCTCCCCTCCCCCACCAGTGAGGTAGTGCCAGGAAAAGACAAAAAAAGGACACATTCATTCACATTCAGTCTCTAGCTGTCATGTGTAATGTACCGAAACCACAGCTCCCTTTCTACATCCAGGCCCCACAAACCTTTCCATGGTTTACACCAGATGCTTGACATGCCCTGGTTCAATCCATTCACAGCACGTCAGCACTGGTATAGCACATCGTTCCAATTCACTGTATTCCTTGCATGCCTTTCACCCTCTTGTATGTTCAGGCCTTGATTGCTCAAAATCTTTTTCACACCATCCTTCCACCCCCAATTTGGTTTCCCACTTCTTCTTCCCTCCACCTCTGACACATGTATCCTCTATGTCAATCTTTCCTCACTCATTTTCTCCATGTGTCCAAAGCATTGCACCACACCCTCTTCTTCTCTCTCAACCACACTCTTTTTATTACCACACATCTCTCTTACCCTTTCATTACTTACTTGATCAAACCACCTCACACCACATATTGTTCTCAGATATTTCATTTCTAACACTTCCACCCTCCTCCGCACAACCCTATCTATAGCCTGTGCCTCGCAACCACATAACGTTGTTGGAACCACTATTTGTTCATATATACCCATTTTTGCTCCGAGATAACGTTCTCTCCTTCCACACATTTTTCAATGCTCCCAGAACTTTTGCCCCCTCCCCACCCTGTGACTCACTTCCACTTCCATGGTTCCATCTGCTGCCAAGTCCACTCACAGATATCTAAAACACTTCACTTCCACTGTTTTTTCTCCATTCAAACTTACCTCCCAAGTAACTTGTCCCTCAACCCTACTGAACCCAATAACCTTGCTCTTACTCACATTTACCCTCAACTTTCTTCTTTCACACTCTTTCCCCAAACTCAATGACCAACTTCTGCTGTTTCTCACCTGAATCAGCCACCAGCACTCTATCATCGAAGAACAACAACTGACTCACTTCCCAAGCCCTCTCATCCCCAACAGACTTCATACTTGCTCCTCTCTTCAAAACTCTTGCATTCACCTCCCTAACCACCCCATCCATAAACAAATTAAACAGCTATGAAGTCATCATGCACTCCTGCCGCAGACTGACATTCACTGGGAACCAATCACTTTCCTCTTTTCCTACTTGTACACATGCCTTATATCCTTGGTAAAAACTTTTCACTGCTTCTAGTAACTTACCTCCCACTCTTAAAACTTTCCACAAAGCATCTCTTTCAACCCTATCGTATGCCTTCTGCAGATCCATAAATGCTACATAGAAATCCATCTGTTTTTCTAAATATTTCTCACGTACATTCTTCAAAGCAAGCACCTTATCCACACATCCTCTACCACTTCTGAAACCACACTGCTCTTCCCCAATCTGATGCTCTGTACATGCCTTTACCCTCTCAGTCAATACCCTCCCATATAATTTCCCAGGAATACTCAACAAACTTATGCCCCCTGTGATTTGAACACTCACCTTTATCCTCTTTGCCTTTGTACAGTGGCACTATTTATGCATTTTGCCAATCCTCAGGCACTTCACCATGATCCATACATACGTTGAATATCCTTACCAACCAATCAACAAGACAGTCACCCCCTTTTTTAATATATTCCACTGCAATACCATCCAATCCCGCCGCCTTGCCTGCTTTCATCTTCTGCAAAGCTTTCACTACCTCTTCTCTGTTTACCAAACCATTCTTCTTGACCCCTCTTACTTTTCACACTGCCCCGACCAAAATGCCCCACATCTGCCACTCTATCATCAAATACATTCAACAAACCTTCAAAATACTCACCCTATTTGCCTGTCTTCACCGATGTTCCTATGTGTTTTCTTGTCTTATGCACTTTATTTACCTCCTTCCAAAATATCTTTTTTATTCTCCCTAGAATTTAATGATACTCTCTCACCCCAACTCTCATTTACCGTCTTTTACACCTCTTGCTTCTTTCTCTTGACCTCCTGCTGCTTTCTTTTATACATCTCCCTATCATTCGCACTCCTTCCCTGCAAAAATCGTTCAAATGCCTCTCTCTTCTCTTTCACTAACAATCTTATTTTGCCATCCCACCACTCACTACCCTTTCTAATCTCCCCACTTCCTGCCTTTCTCATGCCTCATGCATCTTTTGTGCTAGCCATCACTGCTTTCTTAAATACATCCCATTCCTCCACAACTCCCCTTATGTCATTTGCTTTCACCTTTTGCCATTGTGCATTCAATCTCTCCTTATACTTCCTCGCACAAGTCTCTTTTCCAGGCTCACTTACTCTCACCACTCTCTTCTCCTCAACATTCTCTCTTCTTTCCCGAGAACCTCTACAAATCTTTACCTTTGCCTACACAAGATAGTGATCAGACATCCCTCCAGCTGCCCCTCTCAGCACATTAACAATCAAAAGTCTCCATCAATCAACACGTAATCTAATAATGCTCTCTGTCCATCTCTCCTACTCACATCAATATACTGATGTATTTTTTTTCATTATTATGATTTATAGCTGTCTCCCCCATTAGTGAGGTAGCGCAAGGAAACAGACGAAAGAATGGCCCAACCCACCCACAAACACATGTATATACATACACGTCCACACACGCACATATACATACCTATACATCTCAACGTATACATATATATAACACACAGACATTTACATATATACACAAGTACATAATTCATAATGTTTGCCCATATTCATTCCTGTTGCCACCCTGCCACACATGAAATAACAACCCCCTCCCCCGCATGTGTGCGAGTCCACAGCTCCCTTTCCACATCCAGGCCCCACAGAACTTTCCAGGTTTACCTCAGATGCTTCACATGCCCTGGTTCAATCCATTGATGGCGCATCGATCCCGGTATACCACATTGTTCCAGTTCACTCTATTCCTTGCACGCCTTTCACCCTCCTGCATGTTCAGGCCCTGATAACTCAAAATCTTTTTCACTCCATCTTTCCACCTCCAATTTGGTCTCCAACTTCTCCTCATTCCCTCCACCTCTGACACATATATCCTCTTTGCCAATCTTTCCTCTTTCATCTCTCCATGTGACCAAACCATTTCAAAACACCTTCTTCTGCTCTCTCAACCACACTCTTTTCACCACCACACGTCTCTCTTACCCTTTCATTGCTTACTCGATCAAACCACCTCACACCACATATTGTCCTCAAACATTTCATTTCCAGCACATCCACCCTCCTCCACACAACTCTATCTATAGCCCACGCCTTGCAACCTTATACATTGTTGGAACCACTATTCCTTCAAACATACCTATTTTTGCTTTCCAAGATAACTTTCTCGACTTCTACACATTCTTCAATGCTCTCAGAACTTTCACTGCCTCCCCCACTCTATGATTCACTTCCACTTCCATGGTTCCATCCATTGCCAAATCCACTCCCAGATATCTTAAACATTTCACTTCCTCCAGTTTTTCTCCATTCAAACTTACCTTCCAGTTGACTTGTCCCCCAACCCTACTGTACTTTGCTCTTATTCACATTTACTCTCAGCTTTCTTCTTTCACACACTTTACCAAACTCAGTCACCAGCTTCTGCAGTTTCTCACACAAATCAGCCGCTAGCACTGTATCATCAGCGAACAACAACTGACTCACTTCCCAAGCTCTCTCATCCACAACAGATTGCATACTTGCCCCTCTGTGCTGAGAGGTGCAACTGGAGGGATGTCTGATCCATATCTTGTGGAGGCGAAGGTGAAGATTTGTAGAGGTTTTCAGAAAAGAAGAGAGAATGTTGGAGTGAAGAGAGTGGTGAGAGTAAGTGCGCTTTGGAAGGAGAATTGTGTGAGGAAGTATCAGGAGAGACTGAGTACAGAATAGAAAAAGGTGAGATCAAAGGGGAGTGGGGGAGGAGTGGGTTGTATTTAGTGAAGCAGTGATGGCTTGTGCAAAAGATGCTGTGACATGAGAAGTGTGGGAGGTGGGCAGATAAGAAAGGGTAGTGTGTGGTGGGATGAAGAAGTAAGAATATTAGTGAAAGAGAACAGAGAGGCATTTGGACGATTTTTACAGGGAAATAATGCAAATGAGTGGGAGATGTATAAAAGAAAAAGGCAGGAGGTCAAGAGAAAGGTGCAAGAGGTGAAAAAGAGGGCAAATGAGAGTTGGGGTGAGAGAGTATCATTAAATTTTAGGGAGAATAAAAAGATGTTTTGGAAGGAGGTAAATAAAGTGCGTAAGACAAGGGAACAAATGGGAACTTCAGTGAAGGGGGCTAATGGGGAGGTGATAACAAGTAGTGGTGATATGAGGAGGTGGAGTGAGTATTTTGAGGGTTTGTTGAATGTGTTTGATGATAGAGTGATAGATATAGGATGTTTTGGTCGAGGTGGTGTGCAGAGTAAGAGGGTTAGGGAGAATGATTTGGTAAACAGAGAAGAGGTAGTAAAAACTTTGCAGGAGATGAAAGCTGGCAAGGCAGCGGGTTTGGATGGTATTGCAGTGGAATTTATAAAAAAGGGGTTGACTGTATTGTTGACTGGTTGGTAAGGTTATTTGATGTATGTATGACTCATGGTGAGGTGCCTGAAGATTAGAGGAATGCTTGCATAGTGCCATTGTATGGAGGCAAAGGGGATAAAAGTGAGTGCTGAAATTACAGAGGTATAAGTTTGTTGAGTATTCCGGGTGAATTACATGGGAGGGTATTGATTTAGAAGGTGAAGGCATGTACAGAGCATCAGATTGGGGAAGAGCAGTGTGGTTTCTGAAGTGGTAGAGGATGTGTGGATCAGGTGTTTGCTTTGAAGAATGTATTGTGAGAAATACTTAGAAAAGCAAATGGATTTGTATGAAGCATTTATGGATCTAGAGAAGGCATACGATAGAGTTGATAGAGATGCTCTGTGGAAGGTATTAAGAATATATGGTGTGGGAGGCAAGTTGTTAGAAGCAGTGAAAAGTTTTTATTGAGGATGTAAGGCATGTGTATGTGTAGGAAGAGAGGAAAGTGAGTCGTTTTCAGTGAATGTAGGTTTGTGGCAGGGGTGTGTGATGTCTCCATGGTTGTTTAATTTGTTTATGGATGGGGTTGTTAGGGAGGTGAATGCAAGAGTTTTGGAGAGAGGGTCAAGTATGCAGTCTGTTGTGGATGAGAGAGCTTGGGAAGTGAGTCATTTGTTGTTTGCTGATGATACAGCGCTTGTGGCTGATTCATGTGAGAAACTGCAGAATCTGGTGACTGAGTTTGGTAAAGTGTGTGAAAGAAGAAAGTTGAGAGTAAATGTGAATAAGAGCAAGGTTATTAGGTATAGTAGGGTTGAGGGTCAAGACAATTGGGAGGTAAGTTTGAATGGAGAAAAACTGGAGGAAGTGAAGTGTTTTGCATATCTGGGAGTGGATTTGGCAGTGGATGGAACCATGGAAGCGGAAGTGAGTCACAGGGTGGGGGAGCAGCGAAGGTTCTGCAAGCGTTGAAAAATGTGTGGAAGGCAAGAACATTATCTTGGAAAGCAAAAATGGGTATGTTTGAAGGAATAGTGGTTCCAACAATGTTATATGGTTGCGAAGTGTGGGCTATAGATTGAGTTGTGCGGAGAAGGGTGGATGTATTGTAAATGAGATGTTTGAGGACATTATGTGGTGTGAGGTGGTTTGATCAAGTAAGTAATGAAAGCGTAAGAGAGATATGTGGTAATGAAAAGAGTGTGGTTGAGAGAGAGCAGAAGAGGGTGTTTTGAAATCATATGGTCACATGGAGAGAATGAGTAAGGAAAGATTGACAAAGAAGATATATGTGTCAGAGGTGGAGGGAATGAGAAGTGGGAGACCAAAATTAGGGTAGAAAGATGGAGTGAAAAAGGTCTTGAGCGATCGGGGCCTCAACATGCAAGAGGGTGAAAGGCACGCAAGGAATAGAGTGAATTGGATTGATGTGGTATACTGGGGTCGACGTGCTGTCAACGGATTGAACCAGGGCATGGGAAGCGTATGGGGTAAACCATGGAAAATTTTGTGGGGCCTGGATGTGGAAAGGGAGCTGTGGTTTCAGCGCATTATGCATGACAGATAGAGACTGAGTGTAAATGAATGCGGCAATTGTTGCCTCTCCTAGCGCTACCTTGTGGACATGCAAGGGGAGGGGGTATCATTTCATGCATGGCGGGGTGGCAGCAGGAATGAATAAAGGCAGCAAGTATGAATTATGTACATGTGTATATATGTATATGTCTATGTATATATATATATATGTATACGTTGAAATATATATTTATGTATATGTGCGTGCATGGACGTGTATGTATATACATGTATGTGGGTGGGTTGGGCCATTCTTTCGTTCTGTTTCCTTGCGCTACCTCGCTAACGCGGGAGACAGCGACAAAGTATCATAAATAAAGAATATAAATACAATATATTCATATATGTCAGTGTATGTTTATATATATATATGTTGATATGTATATGTATCCTGAGGATAAGGGAGAAAGGATACTTCCCACGTATTCCCCACTTGTCATAGAAGGCGACAAAAGGGGATGGGAGCGGGGGACTTGAAACCCTCCCCTCCTATTTTAACTTTCTAAAAGGGGAAACAGAAGAAAGAGTCATGCAGGGAGTACTAATCCTCCTAGAAGGCTCAGACTGGCGTCTCTAAATGTGTGTAGATGTAACCAAGATGAGAAAAAAGGAGAGATAGGTAGTACGTTTGAGGAAAAGGACATGAATGTTTTGGCTCTGAGTGAAACGAAGCTCAAGGATGAAGGGGAAGAGTTGTTTGGGAATGTCTTGGGATTAAAGTCAGGACTTGGTGAGAGGACAAGAGCAAAGGAGAGAATGGCACTACTCCTGAAGCATGAGTTGTGGGAGTATGTGATGAGTGTAAGAAAGTAAAGCCTCAGATGATATGGGAAAAAATGAAAGAGGATGGAGAGAGATAGGTGATTATTGGTGCCTATTCATCTGGTCATGAAAACAAAAATCCTGAAAGACAAGTGCTTTGGGAGCAGCTGAGTGACTGTGTTAGCAATTTTGATGCACGAGACCGGGATGTAGTGATGTTTGATTTTAATGCAAAGGTGAGTAATGTGGCAGTTGAGGGAATAATTGGTGTACATGGGGTGTTCAGTGTTGTAAATGGAAATGGTGAAGAGCTTGTGGATTTGTGTGCTGAAAAGGGACTGGTGATTGGGAATACCTGGTTTAAAAAGAGAGATATACATAAGAGGGCAAATTAGAGTTGGGGTGAGAGTATCATTAAATTTTAGGGAGAATAAAAAGATGTTTTGGAAGGAGGTAAATAAAGTGTGTAAGACAAGGGAACCAATGGGAACATCAGTGAAGGGGGCTAATGGGGAGGTGATAACAAGTAGTGGTGATGTGAGGAGATGGAGTGAGTGTTTTGAAGATTTGTTGAATGTGTTTGATGATAGAGTGGCAGATATATGGTGTTTTGGTCGAGGTGGTGTGCAAAATGAGAGGGTTAGGGAGAAGGATTTGGTAAACAGAGAAGAGGTAGTAAAAGCTTTGTGGAAGATGAAAGCTAGCAAAGCAGTGGGTTTGGATGGCATTGCAGAGGAATATATTAAAAAAGGGGATGACTGTATTGTTGACTGGTTGGTAAGATTATTTAATGTATGTATGACTCATGGTGAGGTGCCTGAGGATTGGCGGAATGCTTGCATAGTGCCATTGTACGGAGGCAAAGGGGATAAAAGTGTGCACAAATTACAGAGGTATAAGTTTGTTGAGTATTCTTGGGAAATTTTGGGAGGGTATTGATTGAGAGGGTTAAGGCATGTACATAGCATCAGATTGAGGAAGAGGAGTGTGGTTTCAGAAGTGGTAGAGGATGTGTGGATCAGGTGTTTGCTTTGAAGAATGTATATGAGAAATACTTAGAAAAGCAAATGGATGTGTATGTATCATTTATGGATCTGGAGAAAGCATATGATAGAGTTGATAGAGATGCTCTGTGGAAGGTATTAAGAATATATGATGTGGGAGGCAAGTTGTTAGAAGCAGTGAAAAGTATTTATTGAGGATGTAAGGCACTTGTACATGTAGGAAGAGAGGAAAGTGATTGATTCTCAGTGAATGGTGGCTTGCGGCAGGAGTGTGTGATGTCTCCATGGTTGTTTAATTTGTTTATGGATGGGGTTGTTAGGGAGGTGAATGCAAGAGTTTTGGAGAGAGGGTCAACTATGTAGTCTGTTGTGGATGAGAGAGCTTGGGAAGTGAGTCAGTTGTTGTTCGCTGATGATACAGCACTGGTGGCTGATTTGTGTGAGAAACTGCAGAATCTGGTGACTGAGTTTGGTAAAGTGTGTGAAAGAAGGAAGCTGAGAGTAAATGTGAATAAGAGCAAGGTACAGTAGGGTTGGGGGCTCTACAGACCTTTCCATGATTTACCCCAGATGTTTCACATGCCCTGGTTTAGTCCACTGACAAGACATCGACAACAATATACCACATTGTACCAATTCACTATTCCCTGCATGTCTCTTACCCTTCTGGCTGTTCAGGCTGTGATTGCTGAAAGTCTTTTTCACTCCATCTCTCCACAACCTATTTGGTCTCCCTCTTATCCTTGTTCCCTCCACTTCTGACACATATATCCTACTTGTGAACTTGTCCTCATTTATTCATTCCATATGAACACACCATTTAAACACACCTCTTCTGCTCTCTCATCCAAACTTTTTGTATTACTACACATCTTTCTTACCCTTTCGTTACTTAATGAAACCACCTCAGCACATATGTTCCTCAAAATTTTCATTTCCAACTCATCCCCATTCCTCTGTACAACCCTTTTTATAGGCCATGCTATTCCTTCAAACATACTCATTTTTTGCTCTCCGAGTTAATGTTATTCTCTTTCCACACATCCTTCATTTCTCTGAGAACCTCCCCCCCCCTACACACACACACACACACACACACACACACACACACACACATACTCCCTATGACTCGCTTCTGCTTCCATTGTTCCATTTGCTGCTAAGGCCACTCCCAGATAACTAAGATACTTCACCTATAATTTTTCTGTATTCAAACTTGCATCCCAACTACCCTGTTCCTCAACCCTGCTGAACCTAATAACCTTGCTCTTATTCACATTTACTCTCAACTTTCTCCTTTCACACACTCTTCCAAATTCACATCCCAACTAACTTGTCCCTCACCCCTAGGGATATGGGAAAAAGAATACTGCTGAGGTATCTCCGGCTTGTCATAAATGGCTACGAAGAGGGGCTGGAGTGGGATGCTAGAAATCTCCCCACCCATGTTATTTTACAAATGAAGAAACAACTGAAAGAGCCAGATGAGGATTTGTCCTCTTAAGATTCAGTCATTTGTTCTGGATGCTACTTCATGCTTGAGGGAAACAGCAAACATATATGGGAAAAAGAAAAGAGGAGAGGAAGGCATGCAGGCTGTACTTATAGGGAAGGAGTGCAGTTGCTTGAGAGATGGGAGATGTATAAGAGAAAGTGGCAGTAAGTCAAGAGGAAGATGCAGGGGTTGGAAAAGATAGCAAATGAGAGCTGAGGTGAGTGAGCATAATTAAACTTCATGGAGAATATGGTGTTTTGAAAGAGGTTGATAATGCACAAAAAAACTAGATAAGAAATGGGAACACAGTGAAGGGGGCAGATGGGGAAGCAGTTGGAGTTGGAGTGAGTATTTTGCAGCACTATTGAATATATTTGATGATAAGATGGCAGATGTAGAGTGAATGGGCTAGGGTGATAAGCAAAGTGAGAGGGTCATGGTTAAGAGAGAAGATTTGGTGAAAGCTTTAGAGCTTAGAAGTAAGAGTATTAGTGAAAGAGAAGAGAGAGGCATTTGGACGATTTTTGCAGGGAAAAAATGCAATTGAGTGGGAGATGTATAAAAGAGACAGGAGGTCAAGAGAAAGGTGCAAGAGGTGAAAAAAAGGGCAAATGAGAGTTGGGGTGAGAGAGTATCATTAAATTTTAGGGAGAATAAAAAGATGTTCTGGAAGGAGGTAAATAAAGTGCGTAAGACAAGGGAGCAAATGGGAACTTCAGTGAAGGGCGCAAATGGGGAGGTGATAACAAGTAGTGGTGATGTGAGAAGGAGATGGAGTGAGTATTTTGAAGGTTTGTTGAATGTGTTTGATGATAGAGTGGCAGATATAGGGTGTTTTGGTCGAGGTGGTGTGCAAAGTGAGAGGGTTAGGGAAAATGATTTGGTAAACAGAGAAGAGGTAGTGAAAGCTTTGCGGAAGATGAAAGCCGGCAAGGCAGCAGGTTTGGATGGTATTGCAGTGGAATTTATTAAAAAAGGGGGTGACTGTATTGTTGACTGGTTGGTAAGGTTATTTAATGTATGTATGACTCATGGTGAGGTGCCTGAGGATTGGCGGAATGCGTGCATAGTGCCATTGTACAAAGGCAAAGGGGATAAGAGTGAGTGCTCAAATTACAGAGGTATAAGTTTGTTGAGTATTCCTGGTAAATTATATGGGAGGGTATTGATTGAGAGGGTGAAGGCATGTACAGAGCATCAGATTGGGGAAGAGCAGTGTGGTTTCAGAAGTGGTAGAGGATGTGTGGATCAGGTGTTTGCTTTGAAGAATGTATGTGAGAAATACTTAGAAAAGCAAATGGATTTGTATGTAGCATTTATGGATCTGGAGAAGGCATATGATAGAGTTGATAGAGATGCTCTGTGGAAGGTATTAAGAATATATGGTGTGGGAGGAAAGTTGTTAGAAGCAGTGAAAAGTTTTTATCGAGGATGTAAGGCATGTGTACGTGTAGGAAGAGAGGAAAGTGATTGGTTCTCAGTGAATGTAGGTTTGTGGCAGGGGTGTGTGATGTCTCCATGGTTGTTTAATTTGTTTATGGATGGGGTTGTTAGGGAGGTAAATGCAAGAGTTTTGGAAAGAGGGGCAAGTATGAAGTCTGTTGGGGATGAGAGAGCTTGGGAAGTGAGTCAGTTGTTGTTCGCTGATGATACAGCGCTGGTGGCTGATTCATGTGAGAAACTGCAGAAGCTGGTGACTGAGTTTGGTAAAGTGTGTGGTAGAAGAAAGTTAAGAGTAAATGTGAATAAGAGCAAGGTTATTAGGTACAGTAGGGTTGAGGGTCAAGTCAATTGGGAGGTGAGTTTGAATGGAGAAAAACTGGAGGAAGTAAAGTGTTTTAGATATCTGGGAGTGGATCTGGCAGCGGATGGAACCATGGAAGCGGAAGTGGATCATAGGGTGGGGGAGGGGGCGAAAATTCTGGGGGCCTTGAAGAATGTGTGGAAGTCGAGAACATTATCTCGGAAAGCAAAAATGGGTATGTTTGAAGGAATAGTGGTTCCAACAATGTTGTATGGTTGCGAGGCGTGGGCTATGGATAGAGTTGTGCGCAGGAGGATGGATGTGCTGGAAATGAGATGTTTGAGGACAATGTGTGGTGTGAGGTGGTTTGATCGAGTGAGTAACGTAAGGGTAAGAGAGATGTGTGGAAATAAAAAGAGTGTGGTTGAGAGAGCAGAAGAGGGTGTTTTGAAGTGGTTTGGGCACATGGAGAGAATGAGTGAGGAACGATTGACCAAGAGGATATATGTGTCGGAGGTGGAGGGAACGAGGAGAAGAGGGAGACCAAATTGGAGGTGGAAAGATGGAGTGAAAAAGATTTTGTGTGATCGGGGCCTGAACATGCAGGAGGGTGAAAGGAGGGCAAGGAATAGAGTGAATTGGAGCGATGTGGTATACCGGGGTTGACGTGCTGTCAGTGGATTGAATGAAGGCATGTGAAGCGTCTGGGGTAAACCATGGAAAGCTGTGTAGGTATGTATATTTGCGTGTGTGGACGTATGTATATACATGTGTATGGGGGGGGGGGTTGGGCCATTTCTTTCGTCTGTTTCCTTGCGCTACCTCGCAAATGCGGGAGACAGCGACAAAGTATAATAAAAAAAAAAAAATAATAATTTAGAGGAGCTGAAATATGGCAAGGTTCCTGGAATGGATTGATTGCAGTGACTGCATTGTTGGTTATTTAAGAGTTTCATTGTATGAATGGGTCAGTGTAAGGTGCCTAAGGATTGAAGGAATGCATTTATAGTGCCATTGTATGAAGGTGAGGGGGATTAAGGTGAATATCCAGACTTCAGAGTTAAAAGTTTGCTCAGCGTACCTGGTAAGTTGTATGGGAGATTAGAGCTTAGAGGATGAAGGCATGTACAGAACGTCAGATTGGAGAGCAACAGTATGGTTTCAGAAGTAGTAGAGGATGTTTGAAACAAGTGTATGCTTTAAAGAATGTGTGTAAGAAATACTTAAGTGAAACAGAAGGATTTGTATGTGGCATATATGGATCTGGAGAAAGCATATGAGAAAATTGATAATGATACCTTGTGGATGGTCATTAGAATACATGGTATGGGAGGAAAGCCACTAGAAGCAGAGAAAAGTTTCATTAAGGGTGTGAGGCATGTATATGGGTAGGAAGAGAGGGGAGTGAATGGTTGCAAGTGAAGGTGTATCTGTGGTAGGGTTGTCTGTCTCCGTTGCTGTTTTAATTTGGTTACGGGTGGGTTGACGAGGTAGGTAAATGCAGGTGTCTTGGAGTGAGGTGTGAGTATGCAATCTGTAGGTGATAAGGGTTTGCCTAGAAAGTGAATCAGTTGTTGTTTGCTGATGTCACAGTGCTAGTGGCAGATTTGAGTGAGAAACTTTAGAAGTTAGTGACATGGTTTGGAAGTGTGTGAAAGGAGGAAGTTGAGAGTAAATTTGAGGAAAAGCAAAGCCAATAGGTCAATAGGGGTAAGGAACAATTTAGTTGGGATGCGAGTTTGAATGGAGAAGATTTAGAGGATGTGAAGTGCTTTTGATACCTGGGAGTGGACACAGCCATAGGGTCATTGGGTGAGTGAGATGGGGTGAAAGTTCTGGGTATTGCTGAGGAATGTGTAGAAAGAGAGGTTATCAGAGAGCAAAAATGGGTATGTTTGAAGGTATATTAGTCTGAACAATGTTTTATGGATGCAAGGTGTGTGCTATAGATGAGGATGTGTGGAGGAGGGTGGATAGGTTGTAAATACAATATTTTATGACGTGTGGTATGAGATGGTTTGATTGAGTAAGTAATAAAGGGGTAAGAGAGGCATGGTGATAAAAACGGTATGTTTAAGAGAGCTAAAGAGATTCTGATGAAATGGTTCAGACATATTGAGAGAATGAGTGGAGGAGAGGTCGACAAAGAGGTCATATGTGCCATAAATGGTGGGGACAAGGAGAAGGGGAGACCAAATTGAGATGGAAAATGGATTTGAAAAGAATTTATGAGTGATCAGGGCCTGAACATGTAGGAGGGTGAAAGGTGTGCATGGGATTGTGTGATTTGGAACAATGTGGTATTACATGGGTTGATGTGCTGTCAATAGCCTGAACCAAGGCATGTGAAGTGGTTGGAGGAAACCATGGAAAGATTTTTAGGGCTTGGTTGTGGATAGGGAGCAGTGGTTTTAGTACATTTCCACATGAAAGTTAGAGAAAGAATGCAAGTAAATGCTCATATATGAGATATTGATAAGATGTGAAAGTTTCCTCTGAAATGAAATATGTTCTTATATATGAATTGTTTTGCTGCTTTCAGCTACTAGTCACTCTCTATGGAACAAAGCCAGATGGTCTTAATGAATTTCATCTCTTTGAATCTGCACCAAAATATGGAACATCACATGATCTGCTGCTGTCGGTAGGTCCTCCATTGTTTAGGTTTTTGATATGTTTGCTATGTGTATGCATACTACTTTTTGGATCAGAGTAGAAGAGTTGCAAACGAGTTTGTTTCTGTATCTTTCCTTTTTTCCATTTATTCACCACTTCATTTGTTATTCCCTTTCTCTTTCCCCATCCATCTCTCTCTCTTCCTTTTCCTTGCCTCCTCCTCCTATTCTAGTACTCTTTCCTATTTTTCTTCTTTACCTCACTCATCTCTGCTATCACTGGCAAGAAATTTAGTAAGCTAATGTTGATAAAACATATATGTTCATATAAGGTTGCTGCCTTACTGTTGACCAGTGAAATTAAGGTTATGAATTAAGTAAATTGTCACAGGAAAGTTATAAAATGTAAATTATGTAAAATTTACAACACTTCCTTCAGCCAGACAGGTGAATGACTAAGGGCTTGTGAATATGTAATACTCTCATATATTGTATATTTCATGCACTTAAATGTATTTGCCAATACGGGAAGGGCAGACCTTGTCTTGCCACTAAAGGATACTGTTCACCATTAGTGATCTGGTAGATGACAACTGGGAACTTAGTTATGTGAAATATTGAAAATTATGTCTGTGATATACATTTATATGTTTAGAGGAGATATGGCATATACTCTACTGCCATGATCTAAATTTGGTAATCAACCATTTTTTATGAATAAAGATTATCTTTTACTAGATCAGATTTGTTTTAGAAATACAGCACCTGAACTAGATGAATCAATTTTCAGTTTCAGAGCAAAATGGATCTCTGATGATGTTCAAACCTAGTAGTCTTGTAAGGTCTATAAGGAGCATGTCATATAATTTCTTATCATCCATTGCAGGATGATACAGAGACACTGGTGGAGATGGCTATCAGCCAACAGAACTTTCAGAAGTATCTTCTAGGTGACATAATGAGCCACATCCAAACAGTGCGCTGGTGTCCTGTGTCCAAGATGACCCTATGTGTCACCTCCTTGGCTGAGTACTCCAAGTGTCACAGAATGCGGGTTGGTATATTGTGAACTGTTGCATGCCATGCCACTTCACTTTTGTAATGGGAAAGCTGCTTTCATAGTACATTGACCTCATTCATAGTAGAGTGAATTGATGTAGAATTATCTCCCTGCCACTATAATCACCGAACGTTTATGCACATTCTGTTAGCAGATTTGAGTGAGAAGCACCAGAAGCTGCTGTCTGAATTCAGAAGAATTTGTGAAAGTGGAAAGTTAAGGGTAAATGTGAATAAAAGCAAGGTTATTAGATATAGTAGTAATGAGAGGAAGGTTAGTTAGAGTATGAGTTTGAATGGAGAGAACTTAGAGGAAATGGTGTCCTTTAGATACCCGGAAATGGATATGGCTGTGAATGAACCATGGGAGCATAAATGATCCTTAGGGTGGGTGAGAGGGCAAAAGTCTTAGGTACTTTGAGGATTGTGTGGAAAGATAGGTCATTGCTTTAAGGGCAGAAGGTGGATATGCTTGATGGTGTGTTAGTCGTGTTGGTGCTGTACAGATATGAGGCATTGGTCTTAGACAAAAATATGAATAAGAATATAAATTTTTTGGAAATGAAATGTGTGATAATATGTGGTAAGAGGAGAGTTGAACAAATACGAAATGATAGGGTAAGAGAGACATTTGGTAGTTATATTGGTATGTGATTAATGTTTATATGTATTTTTCCTGTGGTGAGAACTCTGTACTAAGCCCTGCCTTTTGATGAAATGGTAGGAGTAATAGATAGAAATAGTAGGTAGGAACATTTATTCAGGAGCTTTAGGTTAAAGTAGCTGGTAGGAACATTAGGCACAAGCATTAGAGAATAGTACCCTGTAGGAACATTAGATAGTAGTCTCTGCAAACACTGTGCTAGAGTTGCCCTCTGCTAGTGTCCTGTTAAGGCTGAGGTCCTAAAGGTTAAGAAGTGACACTGGAGTTCTCTAGTTATGGAGACTCTATTACCGTGGCCACCACATTGTGGGAGTTCCATTTGGGAACTGGCATCTAAAATATAGATTGATATATAGATAGATAGCTGTGGGTGGAGAGTTCAACACTGTCTTCCCTTGGCTCTTAACCTTGAAAATATGTACCATTGTATAGTAAATACAAATATTTATATTTATTCATTTATTACACTTTTTTGCTGTCTCCCGCATTAGCGAGGTAGTGCAAGGAAACAGACGAAAGAATGGCCCAACCCACCCACATACACATGTATATACATACACGTCCACACATGCACATATACATACCTATACACCTCAATGTATACATATATATACATACACAGACATATACATATATACACATGTACATAATTCATACTGTCTGCCCTTATTCCCGTCATCACCCTGCCACACATGAAATGAAAACCCCCTCCCCCCCACATGTGCGTGAGGTAGTACTGGGAAAAGACAACAGAGGCCACATTCATTCACACTCAGTCTCTAGCTGTCATGTATAATGCACCGAAACTCGACCTTTCCACATCCAGGCCCCACAAAACTTTCCATGGTTTACCTCAGACGCTTCACATGCCCTGGTTCAATCCATTGACAGCATGTCGACCCCGGTATACGACATCGTTCCAATTTACTCTATTCCTTGCATGCCTTTCACCCTCCTGCATGTTCAGGCTCAGAGCACTCAAAACCTTTTTCACTCCATCTTTCCACCTCCAATTTGGTCTCCCACTTCTCCTCATTCCCTCCACCTCTGACACATATATCCTCTTTGTAAATCTTTCCTCACTCATTCTCTCCATGTGCCCAAACCATTTCAAAACACCCTCTTCTGCTCTCTCAACCACGCTCTTTTTATTTCCACACATCTCTCTTACCCTTACATTACTTACTCGATCAAACCACCTCACACCACACATTGTCCTCAAACATCTCATTTCCAGCATATCTACCCTCCTGCGCACAACTCTATCCATAGCCCATTCCTCGCAACCATACAACATTGTTGGAACCACTATTCCTTCAAACATACCCATTTTTGCTTTCCGAGATAATGTTCTCGACTTCCACACATTCTTCAAGGCTCCCAGGATTTTCGCCCCCTCCCCCACCCTATGATTCACTTCCGCTTCCATGGTTCCATCCGCTGCCAGATCCACTCCCAGATATCTAAAACACTTTACTTCCTCCAGTTTTTCTCCATTCAAACTTACCTCCCAATTGACTTGACCCTCAACCCTACTATACCTAATAACCTTGCTCTTATTCACATTTACTCTTAACTTTCTTCTTTCACACACTTTACCAAACTCAGTCACCAGCTTCTGCAGTTTCTCACATGAATCAGCCACCAGCGCTGTATCATCAGCGAACAACAACTGACTCACTTCCCAAGCTCTCTCATCCCCAACAGACTTCATACTTGCCCCTCTTTCCAAAGCTCTTGCATTCACCTCCCTAACAACCCCATCCATAAACAAATTAAACAACCATGGAGACATGACATACCCCTGCCACAAACCTACATTCACTGAGAACCAATCACTTTCCTCTCTTCCTACACGTACACATGCCTTACATCCTCGATAAAAACTTTTCACTGCTTCTAACAACTTTCCTCCCACACCATATATTCTTAATACCTTCCACAGAGCATCTCTATCAACTCTATCATATGCCTTCTCCAGATCCATAAATGATACATACAAATCCATTTGCTTTTCTAAGTATTTCTCACATTCTTCAAAGCAAACACCTGATCCACACATCCTCTCCCACTTCTGAAACCCCAATCTGATGTTCTGTACATGCCTTCACCCTCTCAGTCAATTTGCTTTTCTAAGTATTTCTCACATACATTCTTCAAAGCAAACACCTGATCCACACATCCTCTCCCACTTCTGAAACCCCAATCTGATGTTCTGTACATGCCTTCATCCTCTCACTTCTGGAACCCCAATCTGATGTTCTGTACATGCCTTCACCCTCTCAGTCAATACCCTCCCATATAATTTACCAGGAATACTCAACAAACTTATACCTCTGTAATTTGAGTACTCACTCTTATCCCCTTTGCTTTTGTACAATGGCACTATGCGCACATTCTGCCAATCCTCAGGCACCTCACCATGAATCATACATACATTGAATAACCTTACCAACCAGTCAACAATACAGTCACCCCCTTTTTTAATAGATTCCACTGCAATACCATCCAAACCTGCTGCCTTGCCGGCTTTCATCTTCTGCAAAGCTTTTACTACCTCTTCTCTGTCATACATACATTAGATATCTTTACCTACCAGTCAACAGCACAGTCACCCCCTTTTTTAATAGATTACTCTGCAATACCATCCAAACCAGCTGTCTTGCTGTCTTTCATCTTCCACAAAGATTTTACTATCTCTTCACTGTTTACCAAATCATTCTCCCTAACCCTCTCACTTCGCACAACACCTCATCCAAAACACCCTATATTTGCCACTCTATCATCTAACACAAGAAACCTTCAAAATATTCACTCCATCTCCTTCTCACGTTACCACTACTTCTTATCACCTCCCCATTAGCCCCCTTCACTGATGTTCCCAATTGTTCTCTTGTCTTATGCACTTTATTTACCTCCTTCTAAAACATCTTTGTATTCTCCCTAAAATTTAATGATACTCTTTCACCCCAACTCTCGTTTGCCCTTTTTTTCACCTGTTTCACCTTTCTCTTGACCTCCTGCCTCTTTCTTTTAAATATCTCCCAGTCATTTGTACTATTTCCCAGCAAAATATGTCCAAATGCCTCTCTCTTCTCTTTCACTAATAATATTACTTCTTCATCCCACCACTCACTACCCTTTCTAATCTGCCCATCTCCCACACTTCTCATGCCACAAGCATCTTTTGCGCAAGGCATCACTGCTTCCGTAAATACATCCCATTCTTCCCCACTCCCTGTATGTCCTTTGCTTTCACCTTTTTCCATTCTTGCACTCATTTTTCCTCACATATACATATTTTTTTTTTTTCATACTATTCGCCATTTCCCGCGATAGCGAGGTAGCGTTAAGAGCAGAGGACTGGGCCTTTGAGGGAATATCCTCACCTGGCCCCCTTCTCTGTTCCTTCTTTTGGAAAATTAAAAAACAAAGAAAAAAAAAACGAGAGGGGAGGATTTCCAGCCCCCCGCTCCCTTCCCTTTTAGTCGCCTTCTACGACACGCAGGGAAAACGTGGGAAGTATTCTTTCTCCCCTATCCCCAGGGATATACATATACCTACATATATATTTACATAACATATACACATACACATACACAGCCATATACATATATACTCATCTACATATTCATACTCACTTACCTTCATCCATTCCCAGTGCCACCCTGCCCCATAGGAAGCAGCATTGTGATCCTCCCTGTGCAGTGAGGTAGCACCAGGATGATAGATAAAAAAGGCCACTTTCATTCATTCTCAGTCTCTATCTCTCATGTGTAATGCAAAGTAACCACAACTCCCTATCCACATTCAGGCCCCATGGACCTTTCCATGGTTTATGCTGGATGAAAAAGAACATGAAAAAGAAATATCAGTGTGTAACTTGAATTCAAGGAGCATATTAGAAGGATAGTGCTTTTGCACCAAATAATGAGTAGAATGACTGAGAACATTTATGAAAGGAAACATGCTTTGTGATGGAAACATTTAATTTATGTACAAGAAGCAAATTCAAATACTGCTGTGTTTAATGGTTGTAGTAACACAGACTGTTTTAAAGAAGATAGAAATAATACCCAAACTTTTCACAAGTATAGAAATAATACACAAACATCTCATAAGTATGATGAATGGAGTAGAGCATAGGAATTTCCATGGATCATCAAAAGATGAGAGATTTACAGCTTTGAATGTCAGAGGGATTGATAAATGGTAATATATGGCTGGCAACAAATAGTAGGAATGAATAATGTTCTGAACCTGAAACCAAGCAGACAAGGATGATACACTCATTAAGGTGAGTAATTTCTGGAAACATTTCAAAAATGCGCATGAAAAAAATAAATGAATGCCCAACGAGGAAGTTTGAATGATCATGTGATACTGGGCAATCTAAGAAAGTCAAGTGGAGTGACTAAGAAAAAATCAAAAGAAGATTAGCATTATGCATTAAGCAAGATGAGTGAAGGGAGGAGTTGAGGTGGTCAAGAGAAATGTTATTCATCAACATATAAGTCAAGTGGTGAGTAAAATGTGCTAGCCCTCCCACCTTGGTTAGATCTTATCACAGATACTTGTAGGTACCACCCCAACCTCTGTACATGATGTTTCTGTTCCAAACGAATAGCATTCCGTCTTCCAAAGGGCACAGATACTTGCTCTGGAAACAGTACAAAAAAATTAGTTGCAAGCCAGTTAAACCTCTTTACAGGACAGTCATGAAAATCCTATGCAAGATCCACCCTGAAGCTGGTCACCCAACCTCCACACACACTGACAGTCACAACACAGAACCTTAAATAACTCCCTTACAATAGGCCGTGTTTGCCTGTCAGACTTCAGCATAAAACATTTTGGCCTGAATACAGTTCAAGTACTTATGGATATTTTCAACCATCTTGGTTATACAACAAAGATTGCTAACATCTGGAGCCTTGCCAACATACTAAACCTGGAAGTCCCTTGAACCATCCAATTACACCTCTTCCTACTTCCCTATATCACTGCTGTCTTCAGTACCCAAACTCCTTGAAAGACTAATACAGAGCAAAATAAACTAGAATATCTTACTCTCATCTACACAGGATGGCTGTAGACCCAGTCACTCCTCTACCACTTTATAAACAGATTTTTAAAACATCCTAGACCACAAACCACCATTCTGAGTAGCATTGATTGCAGTAGATATCAGCAAAGCATTATTCATTCTCCTTAGACATGTCGCTCACAAAAGATACTTGACATCATCCTCATCATCACTAACAAAAAGTTGGTAGCCAACTTCACAGCTGGCCATCAAGCCAGAGTCACTTACAAAGATTTGCCTCCAAAATCTTTAAGCTCAACATTGGAGTTTTCCAGTGAGTAGTTTTTCTCCATCCCTTTTCATTCTTTTTCTGCATGACCATTCACAACCTCCCACACACCACAGTGTGAAATTCTTCTCCTCTGTAGATGAGCTCACAGGCACATTAAATCACCATGCCAGTATCTAGGCAACAACAAACATGCCATGCTATATCATGCAGTTAGAATGTGGGCTCACTCAAAATAGAGTATCTGCATCACCACATAATTTTGCTGTCATCATCTGAAGCTCTGACAGACATGAGTTCAGCCTGCTCCAGTTCATCACCCTGAATGATCAACCACTTCAGTCATCAAATCTTTGGCTTTGGACAAGGAAGAATGTCCTGTAGTATCCTTTACAAATAATTTATCCATTCTTTCTTAAAGTATGCTTCACTTTCCGTATCATCAACACTGTTTAAAGCAAGCCCAGTATATCAAAGCTCCAAACCACACAAGAGAGCACTGAGAACAGTCATCAGCTGCTTACTGACTGCAAACATTCAGTATGCTTGGGACCTAGTTCTTTGGCACAGCTCAAGATGCCTCCCATCCAAAGCACTCCATAATCAAACATCAACTCCAAAGTAGAAATAAAAAGCTTACCCTTGCTTCACACTTGTACAACCTGTACTCATAGAGCCTCACTCCCTCTACGAACAACATTGACAAAACACACCCACAGTGAGCTGACATGACAAGTACTAGCCAGTTGCTCTCCCAACCCAGTCATGAAACTGTTTCCCTGTCATGTTTGAGTTATCCTCTCTCCTTTACTTTCATGACACCACCCATATCTCCTGCATTACAAACTCTGTTTGAATGTATCACAAGACTGAACATATCATAACATCCCTCATGCCCATGCTTTATCTTCCATTTTGAAGACACTGATTACTTACTTCTTAGTTATCCTTTGCTCACCACACACATACACACCCATACACACACACACACACACACACCAGTGTAACAGTACATTCTGATCTGGTGTCCCAGCCAGTCAATGTGGCCAATTTTCTGAGCTGTATGGGAGTCACACATAAGGGTATCTTAGGGCAAGAAGGTATGTAAAGATGTATGTTACCCTTATTGATGAAGTTTGCTGGATATTTTTAGTGAAACATGCCATTCTGCCCTCCTGTGCTCTGAGAACACCTTTATAATCTCATAACTCAAATTTAGATCTCTATTTACACTGCTTTATATGGTGCATCCAATTACCATATGTACAGCATGCATTCCAGTTTCCATTTTTAGTCCCAAGATTACTTTGCAGCACTGTGCAGTCTGTCTCAAAAATTTCAGGGATGTCTGCATTCAGCTGGGAACCCATAAAGTTGGGGAAAGGCAGTGAGACGAGATACCGTATTAAAGTGATATAAGCTAATTCTGGTAACTGGTTATGACCATAGGAGGGTAGAAGTAACATAAAAGTTTGGATTACACTGACTTTATGTAGTTAATGTAAATCCTAAGTGGCCATTACCATGAGAGGAGTTAGGCAACTGATGTCTTTAGTCAAGGCTGATGAATACATTCAGGTACATTGCGATTATTTGTTACTGAGGAGTTTAGATTAGTCATGGTCATTGATGTTAAATGGGAGGATATGTGCTTTGTGCAGTTTTTAAATCTCCTTACACCACATGATAGCAGGTAGCATCCCATCCAGGATACAGCACTGTGTAGTTATAAAGGCCTGCTCACACCATTTCATTACCCTGCTCTTGTACATGGAAGCATGATTGACTATAAAGTAGATGAGTGGTTATTTGTTTATTCAGATTCTCTCTTCATACCACTTGGCCCTAGCTGTGGTCTAGTTACAGATGTTTCACTGTATCTATTCATACTTATATATTTCATAATTCTGAAAAAGGCCATAATATATGTATCATGATGGTACTTTGATGGTACTTAGGAAACCTTTCATGTGCATTGGATCCCTGTTGACAGCCACAGGAAGCAGAACATTAACATAGTGAGGAGCACAGCAGGGTGACATCTCTCAGTGGTACACAAGATGAGGGGTTTATTACTACATATCATATTCCATATGAAGATCCACCTTTCTGAAACCCTGTATTTTCTTTGTCATGCTTTCATAATAGTTTTATCTTGTCTAAAAGTGTTGAATTTCCAGACAGCTTTGCATGCTCAACTGCTCAAGCCAGAGATGGAGTGCCTCAAAGGGGAGTCCAATTTCGACTGCATGGCTGCTATCAGGAGGCGGTAAGCTGTACAGTATATTTTTTTCTTCATTGCTTTGGTATCAATGTAGTAAGTTTTAGTAGGTTTAAAAGGAAATAGGGAGATGATATATGTGTATGGGGGAATTTAAGGAAATAAAAGTGTAGGAACCATGGTGTTTGGGATTGAAACTGCATAAACCACATTGTTGTATACCTAGAAAAGAATGATTAGAATATGCATGGTGATGACAATTTTTGTTTTTGTTTCCAATGTTCATGTTGAGGAATATGTGGTTAGATCTATGTTCCATTCTTATGAAGCAAGATCTGACACTGTTATTCAGAGTTCCTGATATTGGTAACTGACTGTAGTTAATCAAAGTAGCTCTGCTGTTAAATGAGAAGTCTTATTTTCTCTTTTAATGTTTAGGCAACATTGTATAAGGATTGTGGTTATTTTTTAATCTTAATGTAAAGCAATAAGTTCATCATCATGCACAGAAGACCCCTGCTCTTAGCCAGTCAGAATTTAACACCCTTCCTCATTAGTGTGACCACACTTCTCAGTGCACTAAAGCTTTAAGCAGGCGAAATAACCATTCTTTTCTTGTTAGAGCTGTATTTCCCCTCTCTTCCTGAGGCTTATATTGCAGTTATGATTAGTCTTGCAGGAGTACTTGAGAGTACATATTTGGAAAGAATGAAAACATAGTACCTCTGAATTCAAAGTTCTCATTAAATGCTGTTCTAGATTTCTTAGGGAGGAGTTAGAAATACACAAGCAGAAAGGATCATTGCCTCTTGGCCATACTGGAGCATATACCATGTATAGCATCTGATGAGTTACAATGTAGGTATGTCTGATTTCAAGTTCCTGATATAAGTAAATGCACATGCCATAATCATTCCAGAATGAAATTTTAGGGGGGGTGATCAGTAGTTTGATGAGAACAAGAGAAGATGTGGGAGCATTGGTGTGAAGGCCATATAGGGAAGTGGTGACAGGCAAAGAAGTGAAGAGGAGCTTGAGTGAGTATTTTCAAGGAATACATTAGATGATATGGTGATAGATGTGAGATATTTGGAAAGTGGAGGTACACAGAGCAAGAGAGTCATAGCAAATGGTTTGGTGAAAAACAAGAGATGTGAAGTGTCTTGTGTACGTTCAAGTGTAGCAAAGTATTTGGAGTGGATGGGATTGCAAATGAATTTATCAAGAGAAAGGGGTGACTATGTTGTTGACTAGTTAGTTAGGATTTTCACAGTGCTCAGGTGAGGAGCCAGAGGACTGGCATAATGCCTGTATAGTACCAGTGCAAGGGGTGATAAATGTGAATGTTTGAATTACAGAAGGATAAGGTTGTTGAGTGTGCTTTGCATGAGAAAGTAGTGATTGAGAGGATGGTGGCAAGCACAAATCATCAGGATAGGGAGGAACATTAAGGCTTTTGAAGTGATAGAGGATGTGCAGCACATGTATTTGTTTTGAAGGATCTGTGTGAAAAAAAATTTGTAGAAGAGAAGGAACTGCAAGAGGAATTATAGATCTGGAGTAAGTTTATGATAGGGTAGATGGAAATGTTTTTTGGTATACCGGGGTTGACTCACTCTTATCCCTTTTGCCTTTGTACAATGGCACTATGCACGCATTCCGCCAATCCTCAGGCATATATATATTTGTACAATATATACATTGTACAAAGGCAAAGGGGATAAGAGTGAGTGCTCAAATTACAGAGGTATAAGTTTGTTGAGTATTCCTGGCAAATTATATGGGAGGGTATTGATTGAGAGGGTGAAGGCATGTACAGAGCATCAGATTGGGGAAGAGGAGGGTGGTTTCAGAAGTGGTAGAGGATGTGTGGATCAGGTGTTTGCTTTGAAGAATGTATGTGAGAAATACTTAGAAAAGCAAATGGATTTGTATGTAGCATTTATGGATCTGGAGAAGGCATATGATAGAGTTGATAGAGATGCTCTGTGGAAGGTATTAAGAATATATGGTGTGGGAGGCAAGTTGTTAGAAGCAGTGAAAAGTTTTCATCGAGGATGTAAGGCATGTGTATGTGTAGGAAGAGAGGAAAGTGATTGGTTCTCAGTGAATGTAGGTTTGCGGCAGGGGTGTGTGATGTCTCCATGGTTGTTTAATTTGTTCATGGATGGGGTTGTTAGGGAGGTGAATGCAAGAGTTTTGGAAAGAGGGGCAAGTATGAAGTCTGTTGGGGATGAGAGAGCTTGGGAAGTGAGTCAGTTGTTGTTCGCTGATGATACAGCGCTGGTGGCTGATTCATGTGAGAAACTACAGAAGCTGGTGACTGAGTTTGGTAGTGTGTGAAAGAAGAAAGTTAAGAGTAAATGTGAATAAGAGCAAGGTTATTAGGTACAGTAGGGTTGAGGGTCAAGTCAATTGGGAGGTGAGTTTGAATGGAGAAAAACTGGAGGAAGTAAAGTGTTTTAGATATCTGGGAGTGGATCTGGCAGCGGATGGAACCATGGAAGTGGAAGTGGATCATAGGGTGGGGGAGGGGGCGAAAATTCTGGGAGCCTTGAAGAATGTGTGGAAGTCGAGAACATTATCTCGGAAAGCAAAAATGGGTATGTTTGAAGGAATAGTGGTTCCAACAATGTTGTATGGTTGCGAGGCGTGGACTATGGATAGAGTTGTGTGCAGGAGGATGGATGTGCTGGAAATGAGATGTTTGAGGACAATGTGTGGTGTGAGGTGGTTTGATCGAGTAAGTAACGTAAGGGTAAGAGAGATGTGTGGAAATAAAAAGAGCGTGGTTGAGAGAGCAGAAGAGGGTGTTTTGAAATGGTTTGGTCACATGGAGAGAATGAGTGAGGAAAGATTGACCAAGAGGATATATGTGTTGGAGGTGGAGGGAACGAGGAGAAGAGGGAGACCAAATTGGAGGTGGAAAGATGGAGTGAAAAAGATTTTGTGTGATCGGGGCCTGAACATGCAGGAGGGTGAAAGGAGGGCAAGGAATAGAGTGAATTGGAGCGATGTGGTATACCGGGGTGACGTGCTGTCAGTGGATTGAATGAAGGCATGTGAAGCGTCTGGGGTAAACCATGGAAATCTGTGTAGATATGTATATTTGCGTGTGTGGACGTATGTATATACATGTGTATGGGGGTGGGTTGGGCCATTTCTTTTGTCTGTTTCCTTGCGCTACCTCGCACACGCGGGAGACAGCGACAAAAAAAAAAAAAAAAAAAAAAAAAAAAGTTTGAGTATTCCTGGTAAAGTATATGGGAGGGTATTGATTGAGAGGATGAAGACATGTACAGAGCATCAGATTGGGGAAGAGCAGTTTGGTTTAAGAAGTGGTAGAGGATGTGTTGATCAGGTGTTTGCTTTGAAGAATGTATGTGAGAAATACTTAGAATAGGAAATGGATTTGTATGTAGCATTGATGGATCTGGAGAAGGCATATGATAGAGTTGATAGAGGTGCTCTGTGGAAGGTACTAAGAATATATGGTGTGGGAGGCAAGTTGTTAGAAGCAGTGAAAAGTTTTTATCGAGGATGTAAGGCATGTGTACGTGTAGGAAGAGAGGAAAGTGATTGATTCTCAGTGAATGTAGGTTTGCGGCAGGGGTGCGTGATGTCTCCATTGTTGTTTAATTTGTTTATGGATGGGGTTGTTAGGGAGGTGAATGCAAGAGTTTTGGAAAGAGGGGCAAGTATGAAGTCTGTTGTGGATGAGAGAGCTTGGGAAGTGAGTCAGTTGTTGTTCGCTGATGATTCAGCGCTGGTGGCTGATTCATGTGAGAAACTGCAGAAGCTGGTGACTGACTTTGGTAAAGTGTGTGAAAGAAGAAAGTTAAGAGTAAATGTGAATAAGAGCAAGGTTATTAGGTACAGTAGGGTTGAGGGTCAAGTCAATTGGGAGGTAAGTTTGAATGGAGAAAAACTGGAGGAAGTAAAGTGTTTTAGATATCTGGGAGTGGATCTGGCAGGGGATGGAACCATGGAAGCGGAAGTGAATCATAGGGTGGGGGAGGGGGCGAAAATCCTGGGAGCCTTGAAGAATGTGTGGAAGTCGAGAACATTATCTCGGAAAGCAAAAATGGGTATGTTTGAAGGAATAGTGGTTCCAACAATGTTGTGTGGTTGTGAGGTGTGGGCTATGGATAGAGTTGTGTGCAGGAGGGTGGATGTGCTGGAAATGAGATGTTTGAGGACAATATGTGGTGTGAGGTGGTTTGATCTAGCAAGTAATGTAACGGGTGAGAGAGATGTGTGGAAATAAAAAGAGCGTGGTTGAGAGAGCAGAAGAGGGTGCTTTGAAATGGTTTGGGCACATGGAGAGAATGAGTGAGGAAAGATTGACCAAGACGATATATGTGTCAGAGATGGAGGGAACGAGGAGAAGTGGGAGACCAAATTGGAGGTGGAAAGATGGAGTGAAAAAGATTTTGTGATCGGGGCTTGAACATTCAGGAGGGTGAAAGGCGGGCAAGGAATAGAGCGAATTGGATCGATGTGGTATACCGGGGTCGACGTGCTGTCAGTGGATTGAATCAGGGCATGTGAAGCGTCTGCGGTAAACCATGGAAAGTTGTGTGGGGCCTGGATGTGGAAAGGGAGCTTTGGTTTCGGGCATTATTACATGACAGCTAGAGACCGAGTGTGAACGAATGGGGCCTTTGTTGTCTTTTCCTAGCGCTACCTTGCACACATGAGGGGGGAGGGGGATGTTATTCCATGTGTGGCGAGGTGGCGATGGAAATGAATAAAGGCAGAGAGTGTGAATTGTGTGCATGTGTATATATGTATGTGTCTGTGTTTGTATATATATGTGTACATTGAGATGTATGGGTATGTATATTTGCGTGTGTGGATGTGTATGTATGTACATGTGTATGGGGGTGGGTTGAGCCATTTCTTTCGTCTGTTTTCTTGCACTACCTCGCAAACACGGGAGACAGCGACAAAGCAAAATGAATAAATGAATATTTTTTTTTTTTTTTCTTTTTTTTTCCAAAAGAAGGAACAGAGAATTGGGCCAGGTGAGGGTATTCCCTCAAAGGCCCAGTCCTCTGTTCTTAACGCTACCTCACTAATGCGGGAAATGGCGAATAGTTTGAAAGAAAAGAAAGAATATATATATATATATATATATATATATATATATATATATATATATATATGTATTTTTTTTTTTTTTTTTTTTTTTTTTTATACTTTGTCGCTGTCTCCCGCGTTTGCAAGGTAGCGCAAGGAAACAGACGAAAGAAATGGCCCAACCCCCCCCCCCCATACACATGTACATACACACGTCCACACACGCAAATATAGATACCTACACAGCTTTCCATGGTTTACCCCGGACGCTTCACATGCCTTGATTCAATCCACTGACAGCACGTCAACCCCTGTATACCACATCACTCCAATTCACTCTATTCCTTGCCCTCCTTTCACCCTCCTGCATGTTCAGGCCCCGATCACACAAAATCTTTTTCACTCCATCTTTCCACCTCCAATTTGGTCTCCCTCTTCTCCTCGTTCCCTCCACCTCCGACACATATATCCTCTTGGTCAATCTTTCCTCACTCATTCTCTCCATGTGCCCAAACCATTTCAAAACACCCTCTTCTGCTCTCTCAACCAAGCTCTTTTTATTTCCACACATTATTTCCACATTCTTCAAGGCTCCCAGGATTTTCGCCCCCTCCCCCACCCTATGATCCACTTCCGCTTCCATGGTTCCATCCGCTGCCAGATCCACTCCCAGATATCTAAAACACTTTACTTCCTTCGGTTTTTCTCCATTCAAACTTACCTCCCAGTTGACTTGACCCTCAACCCTACTGTACCTAATAACCTTGCTCTTATTTACATTTACTCTTAACTTTCTTCTTTCACACACTTTACCAAACTCAGTCACCAGCTTCTGCAGTTTCTCACATGAATCAGCCACCAGCGCTGTATCATCAGCGAACAACAACTGACTCACTTCCCAAGCTCTCTCATCCCCAACAGACTTCATACTTGCCCCTCTTTCCAAAACTCTTGCATTCACCTCCCTAACAACCCCATCCATAAACAAATTAAACAACCATGGAGACATGACACACCCCTGCTGCAAACCTACATTCACTGAGAACCAATCACTTTCCTCTCTTCCTACACGTACACATGCCTTACATCCTCGATAAAAACTTTTCACTGCTTCTAACAACTTGCCTCCCACACCATATATTCTTAATACCTTCCACAGAGCATCTCTATCAACTCTATCATATGCCTTCTCCAGATCCATAAATGCGACATACAAATCCATTTGCTTTTCTAAGTATTTCTCACATACATTCTTCAAAGCAAACACCTGATCCACACATCCTCTACCACTTCTGAAACCACACTGCTCTTCCCCAGTCTGATGCTCTGTACATGCCTTCACCCTCTCAATCAATACCCTCCCATATAATTTACCAGGAATACTCAACAAACTTATACCTCTGTAATTTGAGCACTCACTCTTATCCCCTTTGCCTTTGTACAATGGCACTATGCACGCATTCCGCCAATCCTCAGGCACCTCACCATGAGTCATACATACATTGAATAACCTTACCAACCAGTCAATAATACAGTCACCCCCTTTTTTAATAAATTCCACTGCAATACCATCCAAACCTGCTGCCCTGCCGGCTTTCATCTTCCGCTAAGCTTTTACTACCTCTTCTCTTTTTACCAAATCATTTTCCCTAACCCTCTCACTTTGCACACCACCTTGACCAAAACACCCTATATCTGCCACTCTATCATCAAACACATTCAACAAACCTTCAAAATACTCACTCCATCTCCTTCTCACATCACCACTACTTGCTATCACCTCCCCATTTGCGCCCTTCACTGAAGTTCCCATTTGCTCCCTTGTCTTAAGCACTTTATTTACCTCCTTCCAGAACATCTTTTTATTCTCCCTAAAATTTAATGATACTCTCTCACCCCAACTCTCATTTGTCCTCTTTTTCACCTCTTGCACCTTTCTCTTGACCTCCTGTCTCTTTCTTTTATATATCTCCCACTCAATTGCATTTTTTCCGTGCAAAAATTGTCCAAATGCCTCTCTCTTCTCTTTCACTAATAATCTTACTTCTTCATCCCACCTCTCACTACCCTTTTTAATAAACCCACCTCCCACTCTTCTCATGCCACAAGCATCTTTTGCACAATCCATCACTGATTCCCTAAATACATCCCATTCCTTCTCCACTCCCCCTTTTTTTTTTTTTTTTTTTTTTTTATACTTTGTCGCTGTCTCCCGCGTTTGCGAGGTAGCGCAAGGAAACAGACGAAAGAAATGGCCCAACCCCCCCCCATACACATGTACATACACACGTCCACACACGCAAATATACATACCTACACAGCTTTCCATGGTTTACCCCAGACGCTTCACATGCCTTGATTCACTCCACTGACAGCACGTCAACCCCTGTATACCACATCGCTCCAATTCACTCTATTCCTTGCCCTCCTTTCACCCTCCTGCATGTTCAGGCCCCGATCACACAAAATCTTTTTCACTCCATCTTTCCACCTCCAATTTTGTCTCCCTCTTCTCCTCGTTCCCTCCACCTCCGACACATATATCCTCTTGGTCAATCTTTCCTCACTCATTCTCTCCATGTGCCCAAACCATTTCAAAACACCCTCTTCTGCTCTCTCAACCACGCTCTTTTTATTTCCACACATCTCTCTTACCCTTACGTTACTTACTCGATCAAACCACCTCACACCACACATTGTCCTCAAACATCTCATTTCCAGCACATCCATCCTCCTGCGCACAACTCTATCCATAGCCCACGCCTCGCAACCATACAACATTGTTGGAACCACTATTCCTTCAAACATACCCATTTTTGCTTTCCGAGATAATGTTCTCGACTTCCACACATTTTTCAAGGCTCCCAAAATTTTCGCCCCCTCCCCCACCCTATGATCCACTTCCGCTTCCATGGTTCCATCCGCTGACAGATCCACTCCCAGATATCTAAAACACTTTACTTCCTCCAGTTTTTCTCCATTCAAACTCACCTCCCAATTGACTTGACCCTCAACCCTACTGTACCTAATAACCTTGCTCTTATTCACATTTACTCTTAACTTTCTTCTTCCACACACTTTACCAAACTCAGTCACTAGCTTCTGCAGTTTCTCACATGAATCAGCCACCAGCGCTGTATCATCAGCGAACAACAACTGACTCACTTCCCAAGCTCTCTCATCCCCAACAGACTTCATACTTGCCCCTCTTTCCAGGACTCTTGCATTTACCTCCCTAACAACCCCATCCATAAACAAATTAAACAACCATGGAGACATCACACACCCCTGCCGCAAACCTACATTCACTGAGAACCAATCACTTTCCTCTCTTCCTACACGTACACATGCCTTACATCCTCGATAAAAACTTTTCACTGCTTCTAACAACTTGCCTCCCACACCATATATTCTTAATACCTTCCACAGAGCATCTCTATCAACTCTATCATATGCCTTCTCCAGATCCATAAATGCTACATACAAATCCATTTGCTTTTCTAAGTATTTCTCACATACATTCTTCAAAGCAAACACCTGATCCACACATCCTCTACCACTTCTGAAACCGCACTGCTCTTCCCCAATCTGATGCTCTGTACATGCCTTCACCCTCTCAATCAATACCCTCCCATATAATTTACCAGGAATACTCAACAAACTTATACCTCTGTAATTTGAGCACTCACTCTTATCCCCTTTGCCTTTGTACAATGGCACTATGCACGCATTCCGCCAATCCTCAGGCACCTCACCATGAGTCATACATACATTAAATAACCTTACCAACCAGTCAAAAATACAGTCACCCCCTTTTTTAATAAATTCCACTGCAATACCATCCAAACCTGCTGCCTTGCCGGCTTTCATCTTCCGCAACGCTTTTACTACCTCTTCTCTGTTTACCAAATCATTTTCCCTAACCCTCTCACTTTGCACACCACCTCGACCAAAACACCCTATATCTGCCACTCTGTCATCAGACACATTCAACAAACCTTCAAAATACTCATTCCATCTCCTTCTCACATCACCACTACTTGTTATCACCTCCCCATTTACGCCCTTCACTGAAGTTCCCATTTGCTCCCTTGTCTTACGCACCCTATTTACCTCCTTCCAGAACATCTTTTTATTCTCCCTAAAATTTACTGATAGTCTCTCACCCCAACTCTCATTTGCCCTTTTTTTCACCTCTTGCACCTTTCTCTTGACCTCCTGTCTCTTTCTTTTATACTTCTCCCACTCAATTGCATTTTTTCCCTGCAAAAATCGTCCAAATGCCTCTCTCTTCTCTTTCACTAATACTCTTACTTCTTCATCCCACCACTCACTACCCTTTCTAAACAGCCCACCTCCCACTCTTCTCATGCCACAAGCATCTTTTGCGCAATCCATCACTGATTCCCTAAATACATCCCATTCCTCCCCCACTCCCCTTACTTCCATTGTTCTCACCTTTTTCCATTCTGTACACAGTCTCTCCTGGTACTTCCCCACACAGGTCTCCTTCCCAAGCTCACTTACTCTCACCACCTTCTTCACCCCAACATTCACTCCTCTTTTCTGAAAACCCATACTAATCTTCACCTTAGCCTCCACAAGATAATGATCAGACATCCCTCCAGTTGCACCTCTCAGCACATTAACATCCAAAAGTCTCTCTTTCGCACGCCTGTCAATTAACACGTAATCCAATAACGCTCTCTGGCCATCTCTCCTACTTACATATACTTACTTCCATATATTTTTTTTTTTTTTTTTTGCCGCTGTCTCTCGCGTTTGCGAGGTAGCGCAAGGAAACAGACGAAAGAAATGGCCCAACCCACCCCCATACACATGTATATACATACGTCCACACATGCAAATATACATACCTACACAGCTTTCCATGGTTTACCCCAGACGCTTCACATGCCCTGATTCAGTCCACTGACAACACGTCAACCCCGGTATACCACATCGATCCAATTCACTCTATTCCTTGCCCTCCTTTCACCCTCCTGCATGTTCAGGCCCCGATCACACAAAATCGTTTTCACTCCATCTTTCCACCTAAAATTTGGTCTCCCACTTCTCGTTCCCTCCACCTCCGACACATATCCTCGTGGTCAATCTTTCCTCACTCATTCTCTCCATGTGCCCAAACCATTTCAAAACACCCTCTTCTGCTCTCTCAACCAAGCTCTTTTTATTTCCACACATCTCTCTTACCCTTACGTTACTTACTCGATCAAACCACCTCACACCACACATTGTTCTCAAACATCTCATTTCCAGCACATCCACCCTCCTGCGCACAACTCTATCCATAGCCCACGCCTCGCAACCATACAACATTGTTGGAACCACTATTCCTTCAAACATACCCATATTTGCTTTCCGAGATAATGTTCTCGACTTCCACACATTCTTCAAGGCTCCCAGGATTTTCGCCCCCTCCCCCACCCTATGATCCACTTCCGCTTCCATGGTTCCATCCGCTGCCAGATCCACTCCCAGATATCTAAAACACTTTGCTTCCTCCAGTTTTTCTCCATTCAAACTTACCTCCCAATTGACTTGACCCTCACCCCTACTGTACCTAATTACATTGCTCTTATTCACATTTACTCTTAACTTTCTTCTTTCACACACTTTACCAAGCTCAGTCACCAGCTTCTGAAGTTTCTCACATGAATCAACCACCAGCGCTGTATCATCAGCGAACAACAACTGACTCACTTCCCAAGCTCTCTCATCCACAACAGACTTCATACTTGCCCCTCTTTCCAAACTCTTGCATTCACCTCCCTAACAACCCGATCCATAAACAAATTAAACAACCATGGAGACATGACACACCCCTGCCGCAAACCTACATTCACTGAGAACCAATCACTTTCCTCTCTTCCTACACGTACACATGCCTTACCTCCTCGATAAAAACTTTTCACTGCTTCTAACAACTTGCCGCCCACACCATATATTCTTAATACCTTCCACAGAGCATCTCTATCGACTCTATCATCTGCCTTCTCCAGATCCATAAATGCTACATATATATTTTTTTTTTTTGTGCTTTGTCGCTGTCCCCCGCGTTTGCGAGGTAGCGCAAGGAAACAGACGAAAGAAATGGCCCAACCCCCCCCCCCCATACACATGTATATACATACACGTCCACACACGCAAAAATACAGACTTACACAGCTTTCCATGGTTTACCCCAGACGCTTCACATGCCTTGATTCAATCCACTGACAGCACGTCAACCCCGGTATACCACATCGCTCCAATTCACTCTATTCCTTGCTCTCCTTTCACCCTCCTGCATGTTCAGGCCCCGATCACACAAGATCTTTTTCACTCCATCTTTCCACCTCCAATTTGGTCTCCCTCTTCTCCTCGTTCCCTCCACCTCCGACACATATATCCTCTTGGTCAAGTTTTCCTTACTCATTCTCTCCATGTGCCCAAACCATTTCAAAATACCCTCTTCTGCTCTCTCAACCACGCTCTTTTTATTTCCACACATCTCTCTTACCCTTACGTTACTTACTCGATCAAACCACCTCACACCACACATTGTCCTCAATCATCTCATTTCCAGCACATCCATCCTCCTGCGCACCACTCTATCCATAGCCCACGCCTCGCAACCATACAACATTTTTGGAACCACTATTCCTTCAAACATACCCATTTTTGCTTTCCGAGATAATGTTCTCGACTTCCACACATTCTTCAAGGCTCCCAGAATTTTCGCCCCCTCCCCCACCCTATGATCCACTTCCGCTTCCATGGTTCCATCCCCTGCCAGATCCACTCCCAGATATCTAAAACACTTTACTTCCTCCAGTTTTTCTCCATTCAAACTTACCTCCCAGTTGACTTGACCCTCAACCCTACTGTACCTAATAACCTTGCTCTTATTCACATTTACTCTTAACTTTCTTCTTTCACACACTTTACCAAACTCAGTCACCAGCTTCTGCAGTTTCTCACATGAATCAGCCACCAGCGCTGTATCATCAGCGAACAACAACTGACTCACTTCCCAAGCTCTCTCATCCCCAACAGACTTCATACTTGCCCCTCTTTCAAAACTCTTGCATTCACCTCCCTAACAACCCCATCCATAAACAAATTAAACAACCATGGAGACATGACACACCCCTGCCGCAAACCTACATTCACTGAGAACCAATCACTTTCCTCTCTTCCTACACGTACACATGCCTTACATCCTCGATAAAAACTTTTCACTGCTTCTAACAACTTGCCTCCCACACCATATATTCTTAATACCTTCCACAGAGCATCTCTATCAACTCTATCATATGCCTTCTCCAGATCCATAAATGCGACATACAAATCCATTTGCTTTTCTAAGTATTTCTCACATACATTCTTCAAAGCAAACACCTGATCCACACATCCTCTACCACTTCTGAAACCACACTGCTCTTCCCCAATCTGATGCTCTGTACATGCCTTCACCCTCTCAATCAATACCCTCCCATATAATTTACCAGGAATACTCAACAAACTTATACCTCTGTAATTTGAGCACTCACTCTTATCCCCTTTGCCTTTGTACAATGGCACTATGCACGCATTCCGCCAATCCTCAGGCACCTCACCATGAGTCATACATACATTGAATAACCTTACCAACCAGTCAATAATACAGTCACCCCCTTTTTTAATAAATTCCACTGCAATACCATCCAAACCTGCTGCCCTGCCGGCTTTCATCTTCCGCTAAGCTTTTACTACCTCTTCTCTTTTTACCAAATCATTTTCCCTAACCCTCTCACTTTGCACACCACCTTGACCAAAACACCCTATATCTGCCACTCTATCATCAAACACATTCAGCAAACCTTCAAAATACTCACTCCATCTCCTTCTCACATCACCACTACTTGTTATCACCCCCCCATTTGCGCCCTTCACTGAAGTTCCCATTTGCTCCCTTGTCTTAAGCACTTTATTTACCTCCTTCCAGAACATCTTTTTATTCTCCCTAAAATTTAATGATACTCTCTCACCCCAACTCTCATTTGCCCTCTTTTTCACCTCTTGCACCTTTCTCTTGACCTCCTGTCTCTTTCTTTTATATATCTCCCACTCAATTGCATTTTTTCCGTGCAAAAATTGTCCAGATGCCTCTCTCTTCTCTTTCACTAATAAACTTACTTCTTCATCCCACCTCTGACTACCCTTTCTAATAAACCCACCTCCCACTCTTCTCATGCCACAAGCATCTTTTGCGCAATCCATCACTGATTCCCTAAATACATCCCATTCCTTCCCCACTCCCCTTACTTCCATATATTTTTTTTTTTTTTTTGCCGCTGTCTCTCGCGTTTGTGAGGTAGTGCAAGGAAACAGACGAAAGAAATGGCCCAACCCACCCCATACACATGTATATACATACGTCCACACACGCAAATATACATACCTACACAGCTTTCCATGGTTTACCCCAGACGCTTCACATGCCCTGATTCAATCCACTGACAACACGTCAACCCCGGTATACCACATCGATCCAATTCACTCTATTCCTTGCCCTCCTTTCACCCTCCTGCATGTTCAGGCCCCGATCACACAAAATCTTTTTCACTCCATCTTTCCACCTAAAATTTGGTCTCCCACTTCTCCTCGTTCCCTCCACCTCCGACACATATATCCTCTTGGTCAATCTTTCCTCACTCATTCTCTCCATGTGCCCAAACCATTTCAAAACACCCTCTTCTGCTCTCTCAACCAAGCTCTTTTTATTTCCACACATCTCTCTTACCCTTACGTTACTTACTCGATCAAACCACCTCACACCACACATTGTCCTCAAACATCTCAATTCCAGCACATCCATCCTCCTGTGCACAACTCTATCCATAGCCCACGCCTCGCAACCATACAACATTGTTGGAACCACTATTCCTTCAAACATACCCATATTTGCTTTCCGAGATAATGTTCTCGACTTCCACACATTCTTCAAGGCTCCCAGGATTTTCGCCCCCTCCCCCACCCTATGATCCACTTCCGCTTCCATGGTTCCATCCGCTGCCAGATCCACTCCCAGATATCTAAAACACTTTACTTCCTCCAGTTTTTCTCCATTCAAACTTACCTCCCAATTGACTTGACCCTCACCCCTACTGTACCTAATTACATTGCTCTTATTCACATTTACTCTTAACTTTCTTCTTTCACACACTTTACCAAACTCAGTAACCAGCTTCTGAAGTTTCTCACATGAATCAGCCACCAGCGCTGTATCATCAGCGAACAACAACTGACTCACTTCCCAAGCTCTCTCATCCACAACAGACTTCATACTTGCCCCTCTTTCCAAACTCTTGCATTCACCTCCCTAACAACCCGATCCATAAACAAATTAAACAACCATGGAGACATGACACACCCCTGCCGCAAACCTACATTCACTGAGAACCAATCACTTTCCTCTCTTCCTACACGTACACATGCCTTACATCCTCGATAAAAACTTTTCACTGCTTCTAACAACTTGCCGCCCACACCATATATTCTTAAAACCACACTGCTCTTCCCCAATCTGATGCTCTGTACATGCCTTCACCCTCTCAATCAATACCCTCCCATATATATATATATATATATATATATATATATATATATATATATATGGTTTCAGAAGTGGTAGAGGATGTGTGGATCAGGTGTTTGCTTTGAAGAATGTATGTGAGAAATACTTAGAAAAGCAAATGGATTTGTATGTAGCATTTATGGATCTGGAGAAGGCATATGATAGAGTTGATAGAGATGCCCTGTGGAAGGTATTAAGAATATATGGTGTGGGAGGCAAGTTGTTAGAAGCAGTGAAAAGTTTTTATCGAGGTTGTAAGGCATGTGCACATGTAGGAAGAGAGGAAAGTGATTGGTTCTCAGTGAATGTAGGTTTGCGGCAGGGGTGTGTCATGTCTCCATGGTTGTTTAATTTGTTTATGGATGGGATTGTTAGGGAGGTGAATGCAAGCGTTTTGGAAAGAGGGGCAAGTATGAAGTCTGTTGTGGATGAGAGAGCTTGGGAAGTGAGTCAGTTGTTGTTCGCTGATGATTCAGCGCTGGTGGCTGATTCATGTGAGAAACTGCAGAAGCTGGTGACTGAGTTTGGTAAAGTGTGTGAAAGAAGAAAGTTAAGAGTAAATGTGAATAAGAGCAAGGTTATTAGGTACAGTAGGGTTGAGGGTCAAGTCAACTGGGAGGTAAGTTTGAATGGAGAAAAACTGGAGGAAGTAAAGTGTTTTAGATATCTGGGAGTGGATCTTTCAGCGGATGGAACCATGGAAGTGGAAGTGGATCATAGGGTGGGGGAGGGGGCGAAAATTCTGGGAGCCTTGAAGAATGTGTGGAAGTCGAGAACATTATCTCGGAAAGCAAAAATGGGTATGTTTGAAGGAATAGTGGTTCCAACAATGTTGTATGGTTGCGAGGCGTGGGCTATGGATAGAGTTGTGCACAGGAGGGTGGATGTGCTGGAAATGAGATGTTTGAGGACAATGTGTGGTGTGAGGTGTTTTGATCAAGTAAGTAACGTAAGGGTAAGAGAGATGTGTGGAAATAAAAAGAGCTTGGTTGAGAGAGCAGAAGAGGGTGTTTTGAAATGGTTTGGGCACATGGAGAGAATGAGTGAGGAAAGATTGACCAAGAGGATATGTGTCGGAGGTGGAGGGAACGAGGAGAAGTGGGAGACCAAATTTTAGGTGGAAAGATGGAGTGAAAAAGATTTTGTGTGACTGGGGTCTGAACATGCAGGAGGGTGAAAGGAGGGCAAGGAGTAGAGTGAATTGGATCGATGTGGTATACCGGGGTTGACGTGCTGTCAGTGGATTGAATCAGCGCATGTGAAGCGTCTGGGGTAAACCATGGAAAGCTGTGTAGGTCTGTATTTTTGCGTGTGTGGACGTGTATATATATACATGTGTATGGGGGTGGGTTGGGCCATTTCTTTCGTCTGTTTCCTTGCGCTACCTCGCAAATGCAGGAGACAGCGACAAAGCAAAAAAAATATATATATATTTATTTTTATTTTATTTTACTTTGTCGCTGTCTCCCGCATTTGCGAGGTAATGTCACGTCTTATATAAGTGAAATATATAGCTCAGATGTATTGTTTATTTGTTTTGTATGTCCAACATAATCATGCAATGATTAATGTTCTTATTTCTGTATGGTGATGAAAATTATATGGTTTGTAAAACAGTACAAACAGTTATTAAAATCAGATTAATCTTCACTTTACATTTTATGTTAGTAATAGCTCAGCCACCAAACACGCCATTTACTGACTCCCTCCTGGACCTGGATTCAAATCCCCTATTCCCCCCTTTCTTCCCTTCCCTATATTGTTCCGGTACCGAACAGGTGCAGTTCAAGGTTACACGCAGAAGCAAACATGTCCATGGTTCATGTTGGTTGACTGTTGCTAATTATCTGGCAGGGAAAGAATTCTGTTGAGATTCATGAACTTTGTAATTATTATGTATAAAGCTAAATAGATTACTTTGAAAAGGACAGATATATGCTTTTTTTCTCAAGATGAATGGGCAATCAGATTTAAAAAAGGACAGATAGCAACCCTGTAGATTAGGCTGTAGGGGCAGTAGCTGGTATTGCTGTTCATTATCATCATCAACTTGACAGCTTTCAGTTTTCTAACTTCTCTCTCATGGTCTGGTCTCTACAAGTTAAATTATAATCATAGAAGACCACAATGGACATGGAACACCAAGATGAAGTTCTCAACATTGACGTCTCCTCTGTCTCAGGCACTTTTGAGTCTCAGCCTGACTCTCTGTCTGTGGCGGAGATTTCTCAGCCATCTGACAGCCAGGTCACCACCAGCCAGGACCAGGGGCCTTTCCTGAACCCCTGGCCTCACCTGGAATGTTACTTCAAGCTCAGTTGTCAGGATAAGGACAACAAATAGGTACTCTGTTTTGAGTGCCAAAGATGCTACCTGACCAAGAAAATTGTTAGAGGCCATATCATCATCCTTTATATTTTAAATCCTATGTCAAGAGGACCTACCCATCCTTCACCATCCAGTATGAGAAGATCAAGGCTGGCTATGGCTGTGGCAAGTGCCACTACCACCCCTAGGGCAGCAGCAATGTGCACAGCTCTGGCGCTGCCACCCCCAAGCTGCCCACCAAGAAGGTCCAGTAGCCCACCATCAGTGAGGTCCTGGGCTCAGTCAGCACTGGCACTGCCATATGCCAGTCTACTGTTGACAAAAAGATAGTCTGTCTTTTCGTCTATAACATACTCCCACTCCATGTGGTTGAATTCGAGGAGTTTGTTGACCTGATCAGGACCCTCAACTCAACAAAGGCCAGCATGTCCTGCTGCACTCTGGGCAGGCGCATTGATGACTAACACTGGGCAGTCGAGGAGGCCCTTATCAAAACTTTCGATGGGCTGACGTATTTGGCAACCACTGTTGACTGTTGGACTGCTCCCAATAGGTAGTTATCATTTATTTATTTATGAATTTTTATTGTACTAACTAGTGAATTTAATGTAATTAGTAGGATAAATAATTATGCATATGTAGTGAATATTACTGTGTTTTGTTATAAAGATTGGCGTGAATTTAACTTCAGTTTAATTTCAAGATGTTTGAAATAGGACTTGATAATCGCTTAACCATTGATCAATACTAATCACAGTTCAGTAAAGCAGTACATTAATGTTTCTTTTTATAATGATTTGCATAGATTAAACCTAACTTTCATTTTAAGATGTTTAAAATAAAACTTAATCATCAATGTATTATTTAGTTATCACTTAATCAGTATCACAGTATATTAATCAGTAATCACTTAATCTTTGCTTCAGATCTTTCCTCGGCATGACTTCTCACTGGATTGACCCAGTCACCAGGGCCAGGAAGCATGCTGTCCTCACCTGTATCTGTCTGAGTAGTTGCCACCTTTATGATGTCTTAACGGAGGTCATGGTCCAAATCCATGAGTGCTTCAACATTCAGGACAAGGTAGTAATGACAACCACCAACAACTGATCAATCTTTGTGAAGGCTTTCACCCAGTATGGCAATCAAGTGGACATGTTGCCTGACCTCAACAATGTTGGCAGACTGCCTGAGGATGACTCAAACAACAAGGACAACATGGCTGAGGGTGCCAATGCCATCAACATTGTAACTCACTGCAAACTCCTTTGTGAGGAACACGAGCTCCTCATTCTACCAATTCATATGATGTGTGGCTCACACCTTCAATATGGTGGCCTGTGTGGACTTGGGCAAGAGCCTTCTCAAGCAGACAGGCTCTGCCATTGCTGCATTCAACACCCTCAACAAGAAGGCCCATGACAAGGCTCGGGCACTCTTCAATGCCTGGGGGATAAGCCCTCAGATTGACAAGGTGGAATGTCATGTACAACTCAATTGTCGTCCTCAGAAACTTCCTGGCCACCAAGAAGGCTGAGCTTTACAGGTTCATTAACTGCAAAGAGAATCTCTCAGCCCCCATTGACGAGATGATAGCCTTCCTGAAGGAGTGTGCCAAAGTCAAATCCCATGTCATTGCCCTCAACAACATCCAAGGGGAGAAGAACGCCTACCTTGGAACCCTTCTTCCCACAGTGGCCCTCACCCTCATGAAGCCCAGGAACATGAGGAACAGCTTGGTTGTCTGCTAGCCACTGGTTGATGCCCTGATAGCAGCCATCATCATCTGGTTCAACCAATACCTGAACGACCAGGACTGCCAGCTGGCAGCTACCTTCCACTCAAAGTTCCAGTTCCACTGGCTGCATAGGTTCGACAGCAACCTAATGATCTCTGTCAAGGCTGCCATGGAGGAGAAGGTTGTGAGGACACTGAGGGACTGGAATGGTGACAGCACCACCCGCTCTAGTGACAGCAGCATGCAGTCACTGCTGTGCATGCCTGACAACCTCTTAGCTGGATGGATGGCTGCTGGCTCAAGTATCAGTGTCAAGCAGAAGGCCAAGAAACTTTTCAACACCTGGCTGGACACTAATGGGAAGAAGGTCATGGCTGACTCTGACCAAACTCTTCCTGAAATACAACACACTCATTCCAGCCTCTGCTGCGGTGGAATGGCTTTTCTCTCTCAGCAAGGACATCATGAGGCCCAAAAGGTCAAGACTATCAGCTGGGCCTAACTTTAAGAAGTTGCTCTTCCCAAAGGCCAACCAGCACATAGTGTGAGTGTGTGACTCAAAGACTCTAAAAAGACTCATTGCCATAATGTGATTATTATATCATCTTAAGTTGTCAGTAATTAGTAATTACTTCTTTTTTTAACATTTTGAGTTGACTAATTGCTAATTCTGAGTTTATATATGAATATTGTACTGTATGGTGTGCTTTATAGTTTAATAAATGTATTTAGATTTCAAACTTACCTTTCAGCTCCTGCTGTAATGATTATCTGGTAAATTAGAATTCAGTTCATGGTATTGGTTTGGTTTCAAGAGTTCCAAAATAGTACATCTTTTAATAAAGCTGAAAAAATTATTTAGCAAAAAAGTTGCAAAACTTGTAGAAAAATGCTTACTTATTCTTGGCTTTAGCATAGATAAGCATTTTCTGTGGGCTTTGAAGCTTTTTCCTTGTTTTTTGAATTTTTTGTAAAAAATTCATTTTCTTATTATCATTAACTTCCAATAATGAGGTATTCAAATTATCAGATTATTGATATCATACTTAAAAATTGGGTTATCAGATTATTGATATTGGACTTAAAAATTGGGGTTATTGGATTATCATTATCAAAATTATCTTTTCATTTATTGGTGCCCAACACTGGGCATATGCTAGTTTTCTATACAGGTCACCGAACTGTAAAAAGCAAATTGCACTTGACAGAGATAGATAACTACCTAGACAGACATATAGATATTTGTTGTTCTTAAACTATTTAGCACTGTAAACTTCACCTTGCATGACAGTTTGTTTGGATAGGATATTTCAGATATATAGGACAAGTTTTTCTTTTGGTATTGTAATAAGTTTGCAGGGCCTGATGTTTTAGACATAAAAGAGAATATTTAGAGAACTTAGCAATTTTTATAAAGATATGTGATTAACATCAAAAGACTTGGTAACTAAAAGTTTTTGATATTGAATTCAACATCCCAACAGGGAAGCAGATGTGGCTGTGTTTGAGGCTGGAGACATATACAGTGCAGGCTTGACACATGAACTGGTACCTATAATGGCTGAGCAATATAATCTTGACACTCTTGAGTATTATGTTGTCGCTGTGTCAAAGGAGGATGATCCTGACACTGATGTGCTTTATCTGAAAGGTGAGGAGGACATATATGCATTTAATGAAATGCACTATCGGAAATGGTGATGATAAGTAAACTGCATGTAAGTTGAGAGTAAGTAATCTTAGGTAAGTAAAGGGACCTCTTTCAACTCTTACGAGTCAAAAGAACTCTAGCTAAGTTTGCTGCAGGCCAGACATATTTTTAATCATGCAGTAGTAATGGAGATAGCTAATAGATATCATGCAGTAGTAATGGAGATAGCTAATAGATAAGTAACAAAAATAAACATCCTGATTATTCTAACTAAAGTAATACACAGGTTTAGTATATTAAGGATAGAGCTGTGATTATAAGTATAACATGCTTGATATGACACCTAATTTTGCTTCCTTGAATGTCTGTACCACATGGCAATGCTTCCTGTTGTTATATATAAGGTTTTGAGATATCTATCTTTTGCCTGATAAAGCAAGCTTTGAGTTACAGTGTTTCAGACTTAAACTGGTTAGAATTAGGATACTTTATATGGACTTATGACACATTAGAAAATAGAAATTTTAGCCATTTATTTTTTAAGTGTAGAAGAATATTTTTGTAATGATAAAGTATATCACTCTAATTTGAGGTATTTTTGTACTTACCATGAAGATTTTTGTTATGTCATGGCAAAATAACATTTGATTTATATCTTCTGGCAAAATACGTATTTTTGTGATCTTTCTAAACCCACAGTAAGTGAGGGTATTTCAAAAAGTATGGATGACTGCCATTTGAAACAATTGCTAGGTCATTCAGTAAGTGATTTAGACAAGCCAAGTCCCCTCCCTTTGAGAAGGATGAGCTAGCACTACCATCTTGGCTCCTTCCTCTGCTCCTTCTTCAATAAATTGAAATAAAAGAAAGGAAGGTTTGCAACCCCCCCTTAATGCCCACTTGAGGTGCCTTCTACAATGTTCAGGGAATACACGGGTAGAATTGACGAAAAAGACCCATCCACTCATATACACACTCATATACATACATGCACATACATGTACATATACATACATATGGAAAGTTGTATGGGAGGGTATTGATTAGAAATGGTAGAGGATGTGTGGATAAGGTGTTTACTTTGAAGAATATATGTGAGAAATACTTAGAAAAACAGATGGATTTGTATGTAACATTTATGGATGTGGAGAATGCTTATGATAGAGTTGATAGAGATGCTCTGTGGAAGGTATTAAGAATATATGGTGTGGGAGACAAGTTGGCCATTGAGTTGTATAGGTATGTATATGTGTGTGTGTGTGGACGTGTATGTATATACATGTGTATGTGGGTGGGTTGGGCCATTCTTTCGTCTGTTTCCTTGCTCTACCTCGCTAACGTGGGAGACAGCGACAATAAGAAAATAAATAAATGAATATATATATACAGAGGTATAAGTTTGTTGAGTATTCCTGGCAAATTGTATGGGAGGGTATTGATTGAGAGGGTGAAGGCATGTACAGAGCATCAGATTGGGGAAGAGCAGTGTGGTTTCAGAAGTGGTAGAGGATGTGTGGATCAGGTGTTTGCTTTGAAGAATGTATGTGAGAAATACTTAGAAAAGCAAATGGATTTGTATGTAGCATTTATGGATCTGGAGAAGGCATATGATAGAGTTGATAGAGATGCTCTGTGGAAGGTATTAAGAATATATGGTGTGGGAGGCAAGTTGTTAGAAGCAGTGAAAAGTTTTTATTGAGGATGTAAGGCATGTGTACGTGTAGGAAGAGAGGAAAGTGATTGGTTCACAGTGAATGTAGGTTTGCGGCAGGGGTGTGTGATGGCTCCGTGGTTGTTTAATTTGTTTATGGATGGGGTTGTTAGGGAGGTGAATGCAAGAGTTTTGGAAAGAGGGGCAAGTATGAAGTCTGTTTGGGATGAGAGAGCTTGGGAAGTGAGTCAGTTGTTGTTCGCTGATGATACAGCGCTGGTGGCTGATTCATGTGAGAAACTGCAGAAGCTGGAGACTGAGTTTGGTAAAGTGTGTGAAAGAAGAAAGTTAAGAGTAAATGTGAATAAGAGCAAGGTTATTAGGTACAGTAGGGTTGAGGGTCAAGTCAATTGGGAGGTAAGTTTGAATGGAGAAAAACTGGAGGAAGTAAAGTGTTTTAGATATCTGGGAGTGGATCTGGCAGGGGATGGAACCATGGAAGCGGAAGTGAATCATAGGGTGGGGGAGGGGGTGAAAATCCTGGGAGCCTTGAAGAATGTGTGGAAGTCGAGAACATTATCTCGGAAAGCAAAAATGGGTGAGTGTGTTAGTGGTTTTGATGCACAAGATCAGGTTGTAGTGATGGATGATTTGTATGCAAAGGTGAGTAATGTGGCAGTTGAGGGACTAATTGGTGCATATTGGGTGTTCAGTGTTGTAAATGGAAATGGTGAAGAGCCTGTAGATTTATATGCTGAAAAAGGACTGTTGATTGGGAATACCTGGTTTAAAAAGAGAGATATACATAAGTGTACGTATGTAAGTAGGAGAGATGGCCATAGAACGTTATTGGATTACGTGTTAATTGATAGGTGCGTGAAAGAGAGGCTTTTGGATGTTAATGTGCTGAGAGGTGCAACTGGAGGGATGTCTGATCATTATATTGAGGAGGTGAAAGTGAAGAATTTTAGAGGTTTTCAGAAAAGAAGAATGAATGTTTGGGTGAAAAGAGTGGTGAGAGTAAGTGAGCTTGGGAAGGAGACTTGTGTCAGGAAGTACCAGGAGAGACTGAGTACAGAATGGAAAAAGGTGAGAACAAAGGAGGTAAGGGGAGTGCAGGAGGAATGGGATGTCTTTAGGGAAGCAGTGATGGCTTGTGCAAAAGATGCTTTTGGCATGAGAAGCGTGGGAGGTGGGCAGATTAGAAAGGATAATGAGTGGTGGGATGAAGAAGTAAGATTATTAGTGAAAGAAAAGAGAGAGGCATTTGGACGATTTTTGCAGGGAAATAATGCAAATGAGTGGGAGATGTATAAAAGAAAGAGGCAGGAGGTCAAGAGAAAAGTGCAAGAGATGAAAAAGAGGGCAAATGAGAGTTGGGGTGAGAGAATATGATTAAATTTTAGGGAGAACAAAAAGATGTTTTGGAAGGAGGTAAATAAATTGTGTGAGATGAGGGAACAAATGGGAACTTCAGTGAAGGGGGCAAATGGGGAGGTGATAACAAGTAGTGATGTGAGGAGATGGAGTGAGTATTTTGAAGGTTTGTTGAATGTGTTTGATGATAGAGTGGCAGATATAGGGTGTTTTGGTCGAGGTGGTGTGCAAAGCGAGAGGGTTAGGGAAAATGATTTGGTAAACAGAGAAGAGGTAGTAAAAGCTTTGCAGAAGATGAAAGCCAGCAAGGCAATGGGTTTGGATGGTACTGCAGTGGAATTTATTAAAAAAGGGGGTGACTGTATTGTTGACTGGTTGGTAAGGTTATTTAATGTATGTATGACTCATGGTGAGGTGCGTGAGGACTGGCAGAATGCTTGCATAGTGCCATTGTACAAAGGCAAAGGTGATAAAAGTGAGTGCTTAAATTACATAGGTATAAGTCTTTGAGTATTCCTGGCAAATTGTATGGGAGGGTATTGATTGAGAGGGTGAAGGCATGTACAGAGCATCAGATTGGGGAAGAGCAGTGTGGTTTCAGAAGTGGTAGAGGATGTGTGGATCAGGTGTTTGCTTTGAAGAATGTATGTGAGAAATACTTAGAAAAGCAAATGGATTTGTATGTAGCATTTATGGATCTGGAGAAGGCATATGATAGAGTTGATAGAGATGCTCTGTGGAAGGTATTAAGAATATATGGTGTGGGAGGCAAGTTGTTAGAAGCAGTGAAAAGTTTTTATTGAGGATGTAAGGCATGTGTACGTGTAGGAAGAGAGGAAAGTGATTGGTTCACAGTGAATGTAGGTTTGCGGCAGGGGTGTGTGATGTCTCCATGGTTGTTTAATTTGTTTATGGATGGGGTTGTTAGGGAGGTGAATGCAAGAGTTTTGGAAAGAGGGGCAAGTATGAAGTCTGTTTGGGATGAGAGAGCTTGGGAAGTGAGTCAGTTGTTGTTCGCTGATGATACAGCGCTGGTGGCTGATTCATGTGAGAAACTGCAGAAGCTGGAGACTGAGTTTGGTAAAGTGTGTGAAAGAAGAAAGTTAAGAGTAAATGTGAATAAGAGCAAGGTTATTAGGTACAGTAGGGTTGAGGGTCAAGTCAATTGGGAGGTAAGTTTGAATGGAGAAAAACTGGAGGAAGTAAAGTGTTTTAGATATCTGGGAGTGGATCTGGCAGGGGATGGAACCATGGAAGCGGAAGTGAATCATAGGGTGGGGGAGGGGGTGAAAATCCTGGGAGCCTTGAAGAATGTGTGGAAGTCGAGAACATTATCTCGGAAAGCAAAAATGGGTGAGTGTGTTAGTGGTTTTGATGCACAAGATCAGGCTGTCGTGATGGATGATTTGTATGCAAAGGTGAGTAATGTGGCAGTTGAGGGACTAATTGGTGCATATTGGGTGTTCAGTGTTGTAAATGGAAATGGTGAAGAGCCTGTAGATTTATATGCTGAAAAAGGACTGTTGATTGGGAATACCTGGTTTAAAAAGAGAGATATACATAAGTGTACGTATGTAAGTAGGAGAGATGGCCATAGAACGTTATTGGATTACGTGTTAATTGATAGGTGCGTGAAAGAGAGGCTTTTGGATGTTAATGTGCTGAGAGGTGCAACTGGAGGGATGTCTGATCATTATATTGAGGAGGTGAAAGTGAAGAATTTTAGAGGTTTTCAGAAAAGAAGAATGAATGTTTGGGTGAAAAGAGTGGTGAGAGTAAGTGAGCTTGGGAAGGAGACTTGTGTCAGGAAGTACCAGGAGAGACTGAGTACAGAATGGAAAAAGGTGAGAACAAAGGAGGTAAGGGGAGTGCAGGAGGAATGGGATGTCTTTAGGGAAGCAGTGATGGCTTGTGCAAAAGATGCTTTTGGCATGAGAAGCGTGGGAGGTGGGCAGATTAGAAAGGATAATGAGTGGTGGGATGAAGAAGTAAGATTATTAGTGAAAGAAAAGAGAGAGGCATTTGGACGATTTTTGCAGGGAAATAATGCAAATGAGTGGGAGATGTATAAAAGAAAGAGGCAGGAGGTCAAGAGAAAAGTGCAAGAGATGAAAAAGAGGGCAAATGAGAGTTGGGGTGAGAGAATATGATTAAATTTTAGGGAGAACAAAAAGATGTTTTGGAAGGAGGTAAATAAATTGTGTGAGATGAGGGAACAAATGGGAACTTCAGTGAAGGGGGCAAATGGGGAGGTGATAACAAGTAGTGATGTGAGGAGATGGAGTGAGTATTTTGAAGGTTTGTTGAATGTGTTTGATGATAGAGTGGCAGATATAGGGTGTTTTGGTCGAGGTGGTGTGCAAAGCGAGAGGGTTAGGGAAAATGATTTGGTAAACAGAGAAGAGGTAGTAAAAGCTTTGCAGAAGATGAAAGCCAGCAAGGCAATGGGTTTGGATGGTACTGCAGTGGAATTTATTAAAAAAGGGGGTGACTGTATTGTTGACTTGTTGGTAAGGTTATTTAATGTATGTATGACTCATGGTGAGGTGCGTGAGGACTGGCAGAATGCTTGCATAGTGCCATTGTACAAAGGCAAAGGTGATAAAAGTGAGTGCTTAAATTACATAGGTATAAGCTCTTTGAGTATTCCTTGGAAATTATATGGGAGGGTATTGATTAAGAGGGTGAAGGCATGTACAGAGCATCAGATTGGGGAAGAGCAGTGTGGTTTCAGAAGTGGTAGAGGATGTGTGGATCAGGTGTTTGCTTTGAGGAGTGTATGTGAGAAATAATTAGAAAAGCAAATGGATTTGTATGTAGCATTTATGGATCTAGAGAAGGCATATGATAGAGTTGATAGAGATGCTCTGTGGAAGGTATTAAGAATATGTGGTGTGGGAGGCAAGTTGTTAGAAGCAGTGAAAAGTTTTTATCGAGGATGTAAGGCATGTGTATGTGTAGGAAGAGAGGAAAGTGATTGGTTCTCAGTGAATGTAGGTTTGCGGCAGGGGTGTGTGATGTCTCCATGGTTGTTTAATTTGTTTATGGATGGGGTTGTTAGGGAGGTGAATGTAAGAGTTTTGTTAAGAGGGGCAAATATATAGTCTGTTGTGGATGAGAGAGCTTGGGAAGTTAATCAGTTGTTGTTCGCTGATGATACAGCGCTGGTGGCTGATTCATGTGAGAAACTGCAGAATCTGGTGACTGAGTTTGGTAAAGTGTGTGAAAGAAGAAAGCTGAGAGTAAATGTGAATAAGAGCAAGGTTATTAGGTACAGTAGGGTTAAGGGACAAGTCAGTTGGGAGGTAAGATTGAATGGAGAAAAAGTGGAGGAAGTGAAGTGTGTTTGATATCTGGGAGTGGATTTGGCAGCGGATGGAACCATGGAAGCGGAAGTGAATCATAAGGTGGGGAGGGGGCGAAAGTTCTGGGAGCGTTGAAGAATGTGTGGAAGGTGAGAACATTATCTCAGAAAGCAAAAGTGGGTATGTTTGAAGGAATAGTGGTTCCAACAATGTTATATGGTTGTTAGGCGTGGGCTATGGACAGAGTTTTGCAGAGGAGGGTGGATGTGCTGGAAATGAGATGTTTGAGGACAATATGTGGTGTGAGGTGGTTTGATCGAGTAAGTAATGATATGGTAAGAGATATGTGTGGTAATAATAAGAGCGTGGTTAAGAGAGCAGAAGAGGGTGCTTTGAAATGATTTGGTCACATGGAGAGAATGAGTGAGGAAAGATTGACAAAGAGGATATATGTGTTAGAATTGGAGGGAATGAAGAGAAGTGGGAGACTAAATTGGAGGTGGAAAGATGGGGTGAAAAACAATTTGAGTGATTGGGGCCTGATCATGCAGGAGGGTGAAAGGTGTGGAAGGAAAAAAACGAATTGGAACGATGTGGTATACTGGGGTCGATTTGCTGTCAGTGCATTAAATCAGGACATGTAAAGTGTCTGGGGTAAACCATGGAAAGTTTTGTGGGGCCTGGATGTGGAAAGGGAGTTTCGGTGCATTATACATGACAGCTAGAGACTGAGTGTGAATGAATGTGGCCTTTGTTGTCTTTTCCTAGCCCTACCATGCATACATGCGGGGGAAGGGGGTTATCATTTCATGTGTGGCGGGGTGGCGACGAGAATGTACGAAGGCAGCTAGTATGAAGTATATACATGTGTATATATGTATATGTCTGTTTATGTATATATATGTATATGTTGAAATGATTTTATTTATATTTATTATACTTTGTCGCTGTCTCCCGCGTTTGCGAGGTAGCGCAAGGAAACAGACGAAAGAAATGGCCCAACCCCCCCCATACACATGTATATACATACGTCCACACACGCAAATATACATACCTACACAGCTTTCCATGGTTTACCCCAGACGCTTCACATGCCTTGATTCAATCCACTGACAGCACGTCAACCCCGGTATACCACATCGCTCCAATTCACTCTATTCCTTGCCCTCCTTTCACCCTCCTGCATGTTCAGGCCCCGATCACACAAAATCTTTTTCACTCCATCTTTCCACCTCCAATTTGGTCTCCCTCTTCTCCTCTTTCCCTCCACCTCCGACACATATATCCTCTTGGTCAATCTTTCCTCACTCATCCTCTCCATGTGCCCAAACCACTTCAAAACACCCTCTTCTGCTCTCTCAACCACGCTCTTTTTATTTCCACACATCTCTCTTACCCTTACGTTACTCACTCGATCAAACCACCTCACACCACACATTGTCCTCAAACATCTCATTTCCAGCACATCCATCCTCCTGCGCACAACTCTATCCATAGCCCACGCCTCGCAACCATACAACATTGTTGGAACCACTATTCCTTCAAATATACCCATTTTTGCTTTCCGAGATAATGTTCTCGACTTCCACACATTCTTCAAGGCCCCCAGGATTTTCGCCCCCTCCCTCACCCTATGATCCACTTCCGCTTCCATGGTTCCATCCGCTGCCAGATCCACTCCCAGATATCTAAAACACTTCACTTCCTCCAGTTTTTCTCCATTCAAACTTACCTCCCAATTGACTTGACCCTCAACCCTACTGTACCTAATAACCTTGCTCTTATTCACATTTACTCTTAACTTTCTTCTTCCACACACTTTACCAAACTCAGTCACCAGCTTCTGCAGTTTCTCACATGAATCAGCCACCAGCGCTGTATCATCAGCGAACAACAACTGACTCACTTCCCAAGCTCTCTCATCCCCAACAGACTTCATACTTGCCCCTCTTTCCAAAACTCTTGCATTTACCTCCCTAACAACCCCATCCATAAACAAATTAAACAACCATGGAGACATCACACACCCCTGCCGCAAACCTACATTCACTGAGAACCAATCACTTTCCTCTCTTCCTACACGTACACATGCCTTACATCCTCGATAAAAACTTTTCACTGCTTCTAACAACTTTCCTCCCACACCATATATTCTTAATACCTTCCAGAGAGCATCTCTATCAACTCTATCATATGCCTTCTCCAGATCCATAAATGCTACATACAAATCCATTTGCTTTTCTAAGTATTTCTCACATACATTCTTCAAAGCAAACACCTGATCCACACATCCTCTACCACTTCTGAAACCACACTGCTCTTCCCCAATCTGATGCTCTGTACCTGCCTTCACCCTCTCAATCAATACCCTCCCATATAATTTACCAGGAATACTCAACAAACTTATACCTCTGTAATTTGAGCACTCACTCTTATCCCCTTTGCCTTTGTACAATGGCACTATGCACGCATTCCGCCAATCCTCAGGCACCTCACCATGAGTCATACATACATTAAATAACCTTACCAACCAGTCAACAATACAGTCACCCCCTTTTTTAATAAATTCCACTGCAATACCATCCAAACCTGCTGCCTTGCCGGCTTTCATCTTCCGCAAAGCTTTCACTACCTCTTCTCTGTTTACCAAATCATTTTCCCTAACCCTCTCACTTTGCACACCACCTCGACCAAAACACCCTATATCTGCCACTCTATCATCAAACACATTCAACAAACCTTCAAAATACTCACTCCATCTCCTTCTCACATCACCACTACTTGTTATCACCTCCCCATTTGCGCCCTTCACTGAAGTTCCCATTTGCTCCCTTGTCTTACGCACTTTATATGTTGAAATGTATAGGTATTTATATGTGCGTGTGTAGACGGGTATGTATTTGAATGTGTTTGTTGGTGGGTTGGGCCATTCTTTCATCTTTTTCCTTGCGCAACCTCACTAACGTGGGAGACAGCGAGAAAGTATATTAGATATAAATAGATGAATATATATATTTTGGAAAGGATCACAATTTTGCACATGATCAAGTATATTCCTATGAGTCCACAGGGAAAGTGAAACACGACAAGTTCCCAATATAACTCGTATAATAATCACATCGTTAGGGGAGATACAAGAGAGAAATATGACAGTGAGTTGATATACAATGAAGAGACATAGCTAGGACGCCATTTGGTAAACAAGCTATTGTCCAAGACAGACAACGAGCATATCTTAAACGTATTATGTAGACAAGAAAGTGTATTGTTTACAAATTTTATCAGCAATAAAATTATCCAGTTTGTATGGACAATCACTAATATTAAGATTATAATTCTTTGCCTATTTGACAATTGAAGATTCAATGATATTTCTCGGGGTACTGGTTGTTAGGATTGATAACTGAGATGGCATGATCATAGTTTGTAGCATAAATAGATAAGGCATTTGATTCTTGTCCGATTCTTATACTATATTTGTGTTGCTTAAGTCTTGCAGAAAGATCCTTACTAGTCTGCCTAATATAAAACTTATCACAATTTCTACATGACACTTTATAGATGCACCCAGGAGAATTTTCTGGTGAGTTCCTGATTAAGATATTTTTTATAGTATTGTTGCAGAAGGCAACAATTACATTAAAGAATTTTTGCAACATGGGAAGTAAAGTAAAATTAATATTAAAATGAAGTAAAAGATTCCTGGTGTTAATAGGAGGTTTGAGCTCAACTCTAAAAGATGATTTCTTTGCTAACTTAAGGGATTTATCAGTGAAAGATGTAGGGTACTTTAACTTAGATCCAATAGAATATATCCTCTCAAACTCATCATCAATATACTCTGGACTGCAAATACGTAATGCCCTAAGGAATATAGATTGGAAGGATGATAATTTAACTCTGTCATGTTGAGGTGAGTAATAATGGATATATGAGGATACATTGGTATATGCTAAACTTAAACTTGTTTCCTTGCCTATGGATCATGTAATCTAAAAATGGTAACATACCATTATTTTAATTTTCTACAGTAAATGTGATGGAAGGTACTAAATGTTAAGTTATTTATTTATTTATTTATTTATTTATTATACTTTGTCCCTCTTGCGTTAGTGAGGTTGCACAAGGAAACAGACAAAAGAATGGCCCAGCCCTGCCACATACACATGTACACACATACATGTCCACACACACACACATATACATACCTGTACATTTCAACGTATACATATACATACATACACAGACATATACATATATACACATGTACATAATTCGTACTTGCTGCCTTTATTCATTCCCATCGCTACCTAGCCACAAATGAAATGACAACCCCCTCCCCCCGCACATGCATGAGGTATCGCTTGGAAAAGACAGCAAAGGTCACGTTTGTTCACACTCAGTATCTCGCTGTCATGCATAATGCACCGAAACCACTGCTCTCTTTCCACATCCAGGCCCCACAAAACTTTCCATGGTTTACTCCAAATGCTTCACATACCCTGGTTCAATCCATTGACATCACGTCGATCCCGGTATACCACATCGTTCCAATTCACTCTATTCCTTGTACGCCTTTCACCCTTCTGCATGTTCAGGCAGGCCCCGATTGCTCAAAATCTTTTCCTTTCCATTTTTCCACCTCCAATTTTGTCTCCCACTTCTCCTTGTTCCCTTCACCTTTGACACATATATCCGCTTTGTCAATCTTTCCTCACTCATTCTCTGTAGATGACCAAACCATTTCAGTACACCTTCTGCTCTCTCAACCACACTCCTTTTATTACGACACATCTCTCTTACCCTTTCATTACTTCCTCGATGAAACCACCTCACACCACATATTGTCCTGAAAATCTCATTTCCAACTCATCCACCTTCCTATAGCCCACGCCTTGCAACCACATAACATTGTTGGAACCACTATTCCTTCAGACATACCCATTTTTGCTTTCCGAGATAATGTTTTCGCCTTCCACACATTCTCCTGCACTTCCAGAACTTTTGCCCCCTCCCCCACCCAATGACTCACTTCCGTTTCCATGGTTTCATCTACTGCCAAATCCACTCCCAGATATCTAAAACACTTTACTTTCTCCAGTTTTTCTCCATTCAAACTTACCTCCCAATTGACGTGTCCCTCAACCCTACTGTACCTAATAACCTTGCTCTTATTCACATTTTCTCTCAGCTTTCTTCTTTCACACACTTTACCAAACTCTGTCACCAGCTTCTGCAGTTTTTCACCCAAATCAGCCACCAGCACTGTATCATCAGCGAACAACATCTGACTCACTTCTGAAGCCCTCTCATCCACAACAGACTGCATTGTTGCTCCTCTCTCCAAAACTCACCTCACTAACAACCCCACCCATAAACAAATTGAACAGCCATGGAGACATCAAGAACCCCTGCCGCAAACCGACATTGACTGATAACCAATCACTTTACTCTCTTCCTATTCGTATACATGCCTTACATCCTCGCTACAAACTTTTCACTGCTTCCAGCAACTTGCCTCCCACACCATTTGCTCTTAATACCTTCCACAAAGCATCTTTATCAACTCTACCGTATGCCTTCTTCAGATCCATAAATGCTACATACAAATCCATTTGTTTTTCTAAGATTTCTCACATACATTTTTCAAAGCAAACACCTTATCCGCACATCCTCTACCATTTCTGAAACCACACTGCTTTTCCCCAATCTGATGCTCTGTACATGCCTTCACCCTCTCAATCAATACCCTCCCATATAATTTCCCAGGTATACTCAACAAACTTATACCTCTGTAATTTGAGCACTCACCTTTATCCCCTTTGCCTTTGTACAATGGCACTATGCATACATTTCGTCAATTCTCAGGCACTTCACCATGAGCCATACATACATTAAATATCCTCACCAACTAGTCAACAATACAGTCACCCCCTCTTTTAATAAATTCCACTGCAATACTATCGAAACCTGCCGCCTTGCCTGCTTTCATCTTCTGCAAAGCTTTCACTACCTTTTCTCTGTTTACCAAATCATTCTCCCTGACTCTCTCACTTCGCACACCACTTTGACCAAAATACCCTATATCTGTCACTCTATCATCTAACACATTCAACATACCTTCAAAATACTCACTCAATATCCTTCTCATATCACCACTACTTGTTATTACCTCCCCATTATCCCCCTTCACTGATGTTCCCATTTGTTCTCTTGTCTTACACACTTTATTTACCTCTTCCAAAACATCTTTTTACTCTCCCTAAATTTTAATGATACTCTCTCACCCCAACTCTCATTTGCCTTCTTTTTCACCTCTTGCACCTTTCTCTACTTCCTGCATCTTTTTTTTTTTTTTATATACATCTCTCAGTCATTTGCACTATTCCCCTGCAAAAATTGTCCAAGTGCATCTCTCTTCTCTTTCAGTAATAATCTTACTTCTTCATCCCACCACTCACTACCCTTTCTAATCTGCCCACCTCTTACACTTTTCATGGCACAAGCATCTTTTGCGCAAGCCATCACTGCTTCCCTTAATACATCCCATTCCTCCTCCACTCCCCTTACGTCCTTTGCTCTCACCTTTTTCCATTCTGTACTCAGTCTCTCCTGGTACTTCCTCACACAAGTCTCCTTCCCAAGCTCACTTACTCTCACCACTCTCTTCACCCCAACATTTTCTCTTCTTTTCTGAAAACGAAATCTTCACCTTCGCCTCCACAAGATGATCAGACATTCCTCCAGTTGCAACTCTCAGCACATTAACATACAAAAGTCTCTCTTTCACGCACCTGTCAATTAGCATGTAATCTAATAACGCTTTCTGATCATCTCTTCTACTTACATAAGTATCTGTGTATCTCTCCTTTTGAACCAGGTATTCCCTATTCCCAATCACTAGTCTTTTTTCAGCACAGAGATCTACAAGCTCTTCACCATTCCCATTTACAACACTGAACACCCCATTTACACCAATTATTCCCTCAAGTGCCACATTGCTCACCTTTGCATTCAAATCACCCATCACTGCAACCCGGTCCCATGCATCAAACCTGCTAACACACTCACTCAGCTGCTCCCAAAACACTTGCTTCTCATGATCTTTCTTCTCATGCCCAGGTGCATAGGCCCCAATAATCACCCATCTCTTCCCATCCACTTTCAGTTTTACCCATATCAATCTAGAGTTTACTTTCTTATACTCTATCACATACTCCCACAACTCATGTTTCTGGAGTAGTACTACTACTCCTTTCTTTGTTAAGTAATGGGAGAAATGTTTGTCGATTTTCATTTGTTGGCCAAACACAAAGAACATCATCTACATACCTAAACCAAACTGGAGTAGAAGGTAAGATATGCTTTAGTAATGTTCTTTCGAAAAAATTTCATATAAAGATTACTTAGTGCAGTTGTATGAGGGTTACCCATTGCCATACCAAATTTTTGAGCATAATAATCTCAATTGAATTGAAATATTCCGCCCTTATACACAATTTTATCGGTTTAATGAAAACAGACCTTTCATCAGATAAATGAATATCATCCAAAACATCAAATAAATATTCTAAAAGGTCATCAACTGGAACTTTTGTGAAAAGTGAGGAAATATCAAAGCTAATATCATGAACAATGTAGATTTAGTTAACAAGCTTATTAATTTTTTTTTTTTTTTTTTTGTCGCTGTCTCCCGCGTTTGCGAGGTAGTGCAAGGAAACAGACGAAAGAAATGGCCCAACCCACCCCCATACACATGTATATACATACGTCCACACACGCAAATATACATACCTACACAGCTTTCCATGGTTTACCCCAGACGCTTCACATGCCTTGATTCAATCCACTGACAGCACGTCAACCCCGGTATACCACATCGCTCCAATTCACTCTATTCCTTGCCCTCCTTTCACCCTCCTGCATGTTCAGGCCCCGATCACACAAAATCTTTTTCACTCCATCTTTCCACCTCCAATTTGGTCTCCCTCTTCTCCTCGTTCCCTCCACCTCCGACACATATATCCTCTTGGTCAATCTTTCCTCACTCATTCTCTCCATGTGCCCAAACCACTTCAAAACACCCTCTTCTGCTCTCTCAACCACGCTCTTTTTATTTCCACACATCTCTCTTACCCTTACGTTACTCACTCGATCAAACCACCTCACACCACACATTGTCCTCAAACATCTCATTTCCAGCACATCCATCCTCCTGCGCACAACTCTATCCATAGCCCACGCCTCGCAACCATACAACATTGTTGGAACCACTATTCCTTCAAACATACCCATTTTTGCTTTCCGAGATAATGTTCTCGACTTCCACACATTCTTCAAGGCTCCCAGAATTTTCGCCCCCTCCCCCACCCTATGATCCACTTCCGCTTCCATGGTTCCATCCGCTGCCAGATCCACTCCCATATATCTAAAACACTTCACTTCCTCCAGTTTTTCTCCATTCAAACTCACCTCCCAGTTGACTTGACCCTCAACCCTACTGTACCTAATAACCTTGCTCTTATTCACATTTACTCTTAACTTTCTTCTTTCACACACTTTACCAAACTCAGTCACCAGCTTCTGCAGTTTCTCACATGAATCAGCCACCAGCGCTGTATCATCAGCGAACAACAACTGACTCACTTCCCAAGCTCTCTCATCCCCAACAGACTTCATACTTGCCCCTCTTTCCAAAACTCTTGCATTTACCTCCCTAACAACCCCATCCATAAACAAATTAAACAACCATGGAGACATCACACACCCCTGCTGCAAACCTACATTCACTGAGAACCAGTCACTTTCCTCTCTTCTTACACGTACACATGCCTTACATCCTCGATAAAAACTTTTCACTGCTTCTAACAACTTGCCTCCCACACCATATATTCTTAATACCTTCCACAGAGCATCTCTATCAACTCTATCATATGCCTTCTCCAGATCCATAAATGCTACATACAAATCCATTTGCTTTTCTAAGTATTTCTCACATACATTCTTCAAAGCAAACACTTGATCCACACATCCTCTACCACTTCTGAAACCACACTGCTCTTCCCCAATCTGATGCTCTGTACATGCCTTCACCCTCTCAATCAATATCCTCCCATATAATTTACCAGGAATACTCAACAAACTTATACCTCTGTAATTTGAGCACTCACTCTTATCCCCTTTGCCTTTGTACAATGGCACTATGCACGCATTCCGCCAATCCTCAGGCACCTCACCATGAGTCATACATACATTAAATAACCTTACCAACCAGTCAACAATACAGTCACCCCCTTTATTAATATCAATGTTAATTTTGCTTTGAAAACTTGTTAGCTTTGATGTTTCCTCACTTTTCACAAAAGTTGCAGTTGATAACCTTTTAGAATATCTATTTGATATTTTGGATGATATTCATTTACCTGTATCAAAGTCTGTTTTCACTGAACTGATGAAATTGTGTATAAAAGACTGTGTATTTCAATTCAATGGAGATTATCATGCTAAAAAATTCGGTATGGCAATGGGTAACCCTCTTTCACCTGTACTAAGTAATATTCATATGGAATTTTTTTAAACAAAATTACTAAAGGATATCTTACCATCTAATGCCATTTGGCTTAGGTATGTAGACGATGTTCTTTGTGTTTGGCCAACAAATGAAAAACTACAAACATTTCTCCCCTTACTTAACAATTTAGTACCTTCTATCAAATTTACTGTAGAAAATGAAATTGAAGGTATGTTACCATTTTTAGATTGCATGATCCATAGGCAAGGAAACAAGTTTAAGTTTAGCATAAACAGAAAACCTACCAGTGTATGCACATATATCCATTATCACTCATGTCAACATGACAGAGTTAAATTATCATCATTCCAATCTATGTTCCTTAGGTCATTATGTATTTGCAGTCCAGAGTATATTGATGATGTGTTTGAGAAGATATATTGTATTGGATCTAAGTTAAAGTACCCTAGATCTTTCATTGATAAATCCCTTAAGTTAGCAAAGAAATCATTTTATGGAGTTGAGCTCAAACCTCCCTTTGACACCAAGAATCTTTTAGTTCTCCCTTTTAATATTAATTTTACTTTACTTCCCATGTTGCTTAAATCCTTTAATGTAAATGTTGCTTTCAGCAACAATAATACTATAAAGAATATCTTAATCAGGAACTCACCAGAAAATTCTCCTGGGTGCATCTATAAAGTGCCATGTAGAAATTGTGATAAGTTTTATGTTGGGCAGACTGGTGAGGATCTTTCTGTTAGACCTAAGCAACATAAATATAGTATAAGAACGGGAGAAGAATCAAGTGCCGTATTTAGTCATGTTAAAAACTATGATCATTTTATTGACTGGGGTAATGCCATTTCAGTTATTAACTTTAACTCCAGTACCACAAGAAATATCATTGAATCTTTTACTATTAGATACACAAAAAATTATAATCTTAATATTAGTGATTGCCTATACAAAGTGGATAACTTTGTTGTTGATAAGATTTGTACACAATTCACCTTCTTGTCCACATAATAAGTGTATGATACGCTCGTTGTCTGTCTTGGACAAATGCATGTTTACCAATTGGCATCCTAGCTAGGTCTCTTTGTTGTATATCAACTGACTGTTATATTTCCCTCTTGTGTCTCCTTGATGATGTGATTATTTCACGAAAGTGCACTTGGGAACTCACCGTGTTTCATTTTCCCAGTGGAGTCACAGGAATATATTAATTATTTTTATTTATCATACTTTGTCGCTGTCTCTCACGTTAGCGAGGTAGAGCAAGGAAACAGACGAAAGAATAACCCAGCCCACCTGCATACACATATATAGATACATACATGTCCACACACGCACATATACATACCTATACATTTCAATGTATACATGTTTATACATACACAAACATATGCATATATACATGTGTATGTAATTCATACTTGCTGCCTTTATTCATTCCCATTGCCATCCTGCCACACATGAAATAACACCCCTCTTCCCTCGCATGTGCATGAGGTAATGCTAGGAAAAGTCAACAAAGGCCACATTCGTTCATACTCAGTCTCTAGCTGTCGTGTATAATGCACTGAAACCAAATCCAGGCCCCAAAAAACTTTCCATGCTTTACCCCAGACATTTCACATTCCCTGATTCAATCTGTTGACAGCATGTCGACCGCAGTATACCACATTGTTCTAATTCACTCTATTCCTTGCATGTCTCTCACCCTCCTGTATGTTCAGGCCTCGTTTGCTCAAAATCTTTTTCACTCCATCTTTCCACCTCCAATTTGCTCTCCGACTTCTTGCTTCCTTCACCTCTGATACATATATCCTCTATATCAGTCTTTCCTCACTCATTCTCTCCATATGTCAAAACTATTTGAACATACCCTCTTCTGCTCTCTAATCCACACAATTTTAATTTCCACACATCTCTCTAATCCTTTCATTACTTACTCGATCAAACCACCTCACATCACATACTGTCCTCAAACATATCATTTCCAGCACAGCTTTCCTCCTCCATACAACCCAATCTATAGCCCATGCCTCGTAACCATACAGCATTGTTGGAACTACTATTCCTTCAACCATAAACATTTTTGCTCTCCAAGATAACCTTCTCTCCTTCCACACATTCTTCATTGCTTCCAGAACCTTTGCCCCCTCCCCAACCCTTTGACTCACTTCTGCTTCTATGGTTCCATCTAGTGCTAAGTCCACTCCAAGATATCTAAAATGCTTCATTTCCTCCAGTTTCTCTCCATTCAAACTTGCATCCCAATTAACTTGTCCCTCTACCCTAGTGAATCTAATCACCTTTCTCTTATTCACATTTACTCTCAACTTTCTCCTTTCACTCACTTTTCCAAACTCGGTCACCAACCTCTGCAGTTTCTCACTTGAATCAGCCACTAGAACTGTATCATTAGCAAACAACAGCTGACTTACTTCCCAGTCCGTCTCATCGAGAACAAACTGCATACTCGCCCCTCTCTCGAAAACTCTTGCCTTTACCTCCCTATTACCCTCTTCTATTACCCCATCCATAAACAAATTAAACAATCTTGGAGACATCATACACCTCTGCCGCAAACCAACATTCAATGGGAACCAATCACTCTCCTTTCTTCCCTCTCGTACACATGCCTTACATTCTTGGTACAAACATTTCACTGTGTGTGTGTGTGTGTGTTGTGTGTATGTGTGTGTGTGTGTGTGTGTGTGTGTGTGTGTGTGTGTGTGTGTGTGTGTATTTTACTGGACTCTGGCTGTATGCAGTCATACTATGAATGACAAGTCAACATTAGTGAGGCTTCATCATTATAGCACAGTCTCATTAAAGAAAGTTTCTCTCTAAAGGAGCCCATCCCTTTTTTGCCCATGATTTTAGTACAGCCCTGAAGCTTCTTGTTCTATTCTTTTTCTATTCTTCTTCTATTATTCTTCTTTTTCTTCTTCTTCTATTCTTCTTCTTCTTCTTCTTCTTTGTCTTCTTTTTCTTCATCTTCTATTCTTCTTCTTCTCCTTCTTCTTCTTCTTTTCTTCTTCTTCTTTTCTTCTTCTTCTTTTCTTCTTCTTCTATTCTTCTTCTTCTTCTTCTTCTTCTTCTTCTTCTTCTTCTTCTTCTTCTTCTTCTTCTTCTTCTTCTTCTTCTTCTTCCTCTTCTTCTTCTTCTTCTCTTCTTCTTCTTCTTCTTCTTCTTCTTCTTCTTCTTCTTCTTCTTCTTCTTCTTCTTCTTCTTCTTCTTCTTCTTCTTCTTCTTCTTCTTCTTCTTCTTCTTCTTCTTCTTCTTCTTCTTCTTCTTCTTCTATTCTTCTTCCTCTGTTCTTCTTCTATTTTTCTTCTTCTTCTTCTTCTTCTATTCTTCTTCTTCTATTCTTCTTCCTCTGTTCTTCTTCTTCTTCTATTCGTCTTCTTCTTCTTCTTCTTCTTCTTCTTCTTCTTCTTCTTTTCTTCTTCTTATATTCTTCTTCTTCTTCTTCTTCTATTCTTCTTTTCTTCTTCTTATTTTCTTCTTCTTCTTCTTCTTCTTCTTCTTCTTCTTCTCCAATTGATGTTAAGGTTAATGACTAGTACCTACTGGGCATAGGAACAAACCTACGTTGGTTACTGATGGTACAGTAAACTAGCTGGTAATTTATACTGAGTTTGGAAAAGTTGAAACATCTTGTTGTTTTGGCTGCTGTTCTGTAAGAAAACATCATATGGACAGATTTGTTAAAGATTATATTTATTCATTTATTGTACTTCGTTGTTGTCTCCCACGTTAGTGAAATAGCGCAAGGAAACAGACGAAAGAATGGCCCAACCTCCCCACATACCCAAGTATATACATACACGCCCACACACACACACACACACACACACACACACACACACACACATATACATACCTATACATTTCAATGTTATTTTTTTTTCTATTATACTTTATCGCTGTCTCCCACGTTAGCGAGTTAGTGCAAGGAAACAGATGAAAGAATGGCCCAACCCACCCACATACACATGTATATACATACACGTCCACACACACACATATACATACCTATAATCTCAACGTATACATATATAAGCACACACAGACATATACATATATATACATGTACATAATTCATAGTCTGCCCTTATTCATTCCCATTGCCACCCCGCCACACATGAAATGACAACTCCCCTCCCCTTGCATGTGTGCGAGGTAGCACTAGGAAAAGACAACAAAGGCCACATTCGTTCACACTCAGTCTCTTGCTGTCATGTATAATGCAATGTATACATACATATACATACACAGACAAATACATTTATATACATGTACGTATTCATACTTACTGCCCTCAGCCATTCCTGTTGCCACCCTACCACACATGAAATAGCAGCCCCCTTCCCCCGTATGCACGCGAGTTAGTGCTAGGAAAAGACAACAAAGGCCACATTTGTTCACACTCAGTCTCTAGCTGTCATGTGTAGTGCACTGATACCACAGCTCCCTTTCCAAATCTAGACCCCACAAAACTTTCCATGGTTTATTCCAGACACTTCACATTTCCTGGTTCAAT